>NC_141833.1:12635349-12915349 GCF_982586985.1 Callionymus lyra
TTCAATGGTTAATAGTTCAATAGTTAGTGTGTAAAATGAAATAATTGACATCCACTACAGCTAAAAGAACACTGAATTCCCGACATTGACTGAGGACGAGAGGATACAGTCGACTCCAGCAGCTTTTGAAGCTGATGTTTCGACCTATTTTGGTTTCAAAACAAATGAAAGCAGTTACGACTTAGTCAATAGTCATGTGGTCTGTAAATTCTGCAACACCAGAGTCAAGTATTCGACAATACTACAAATATATACTTGTATCACAATATATTGTATTGTTGCCCCTGTACCTTGATATGTAATAATACGTGATATCGCCAGATTCTTGCAAATACACACCACAACCATGTCAACTAAAAAGTAAATTCATATTCTCTGAATCAGGGGTCCACAACCTTTTTGTTGTTGTTTATTTGCAACAAAATGGTCCCATGTAGAATTTGTACTTTACTCTTTTTCACTAGTTTACACTCTATTTTTTTAAGGAAACTTCACCGAAACAAGTGTATTGACGTGTCAACTCAAGAGTCACATGCTTATGTTACTTTAGAGAAAATGTCCACTATTAAAAACTTTCATACATTTATAATCAACAGAAGAAAAATATATATTTTATGTATTTCTGTGCGTCCTGGTAGCAACTGCCATAGTATTTTTAGTGCATAAGTGCGTCTCTATTCTTAGTATCCGTAATGTAGTGCGCCATGCACACTAAATTGTTGTACTAAAACGCCCACAAAACTGAATATGGATCAATGGACACTTTCTTGACGACAGTTCCTACAGCTGGTTGTTCATCGTTAAATAGTAGTAGAAGAAGAAGCTGTCGTGTAATTTACGCTTAGTGCGTAGCGGCAGAGTTTGATTTGAGACATACTATCTGTCGAGAACTTGCGTACTAATTAGTACGTACACTATCCTGATGCATACTAACTTCTAGTATACTAAGAGAAGTGTACGATTTGAGACTAGCATGGGTTTTAATAGAAACGAAAGGAAGCTGTTGGTTAAACTCGACTATTTCAGTTGAATATCAGGAATAATACGGGGCCAACTAGTGGTGGGAGGCTGTAAGTTCAAATACTCAAATGGCCGTGCAGTTATACCCCTAACTAATTTAGAGTTTAACCCTTAAATTCTAACCCATCTAAAGCTCTTACAAATGCATACATTTAAAAAAAAAAATCTAAACTGATGGTGTCTTCACAGTCGACATGAAAGAAGCCATTAATTGATGCGTGTTCACGCGAAACCCGTTAATTAATGTGACATTTTTCTCATTAAGGACACGCCGGCTAATAACGCCGCGAAAGGCTCTTGTTTATGCTAACGAATGCGCATCAATGTTTTCCCAGAGTTGAAAGTGGAAAACAAGTCCCGCAAACACAGAAGTCCTCGCAGGCAGACAAACACACACAGCAGGCAGTTATCTCGTCTCCCAGTTAACGAGAAGAAGTCAAATTAGCATCGGGTCGAGGAAGTGTCTTCATAGATCAGAATGAGGGGGGGGAGAAGAAAAAAGAAAAAATAGAGGGAAAACATTCCCACTTAGAATTCCTCACAGACCCCTCGACACAAAGCCAAATGTAGGCTATTTCATAAAACTACAACCAGTGTCATCAAAGACCTCCCCGCGGAGGCGTTATTCTTGATCGCTCCTCCCGAACTAAGCGCCCTATTTCTCCTCATACTCATCTTTGTTTGCTGCTCTTGTGTAGCGTCACCGAGAGGAAAGAGACTGCACTTGATTCATCTTAACAGTTTATGCGACACTGAGAGAAAGAGGCTGCAAAAACTTTTTCTTTTTTTTTTTTTTTCAAAATTCCCTCTTTGTTGCCAGAGAACAGAAGGTTGACAGAGTTTTATAGAGGCAGCCATGAAGTTCTGCCTCATTAGATAGAATAGCTGTTCTATATTCAGGGTCTCTGTGGGGCCTAGAGAACGCAATGAGAGCGCCAAACGCGTTTCGTTCCGCCAGAGCAACACTTCTTTTTCGTCTCTGTCAGGTGGGTGTGGCCGGTCGGGCCGGGTCGGGGGGTCGGTATCGTCGCGCCCGTCGCACAATGAACCAGAACGCATTATTCCGTTGGTCCTCAGCAACCACAGATGAACCCATCAACCCAGAAACACTCTGTATTGACGTCTGAGCATCTTTATTTTACCTCATTTATGGCGCTCAAATTAGGCAATATAAGTCGGCGTAGGTGGTAAAAATCAATCAATGAATAATGACTGAATCACAAGCTGAAATCAAATTAACGCACGTGTTTCATGCTGACTCGCCCAAGTGTAATTTATTTCAACGCCGCCGCCGTGAATTGGTTTCCATCGTTATTGGTTTTGAAAACAGTGTGTGTCCTGTTTTTAATTGAATTTCAGGAGCATTTTAGTAGAATGCAAAACATGGTTAGACGAAATATCGACACGGTCTCCAATCATAAACCGGTTGAAAATGCAATATTCAGACACATTGAAATAAGTCTCCCACGTATCCGCAGGGGCCTTTAAAACACGTCTGGATGTGTGAGTGTGAACCCAATGTATAGTTTGAAGAATCTTAAAGGTATATTTCACCCAGAATTCAAACTCATTTTCTACTCACCCTTATGTCGTCTAAGGGTTGAGATTATTACCAGAGTAATCTTTTACTTTTTAGAGTTATAGGCAAAAATGTATGTCCACGCTAATGTAGCGACAGATGCTAACTTATGTTCATCTTCGTCCAAAAAGACACACTTGAAAACATCCAAATACCTCCATACTGCTCGCCTTTAACGTCCAACTTGTCTTGAAGCGTCGACATTAGAAATTTTTCCCCAAAAGAAATGTATACGAGTCTATATTTTAAGTTTGTTTTTAGCGGGAGATCCCAGGCTATTAGCGTAAATCTTGCGCACTGACACTTGCAATATGTTTGAATGAAGAGACACTTGGAGCTGGAGCTGAGAGACTCGCAGCCGTCACTACATACAAACTCAAAATATAGAGTTGTTTAAGTTTTATTCGGAACAATATCTCATGTCGAGGCTTCAGTACAAGATGGACGTTAAAGTCGAGCAGTATGGAGGTATTTGGATGTTTTTAAGTTTGTCTTTTTGAACCAAGAAGAAGACAAGTGAGCTCCAGTCGCTACATTAAAATGAACAAACATTTTTGTCTCTAACTCTAAATAGGGATAAGAAGCAATATTAAGGTGTATGGATATTTTCTTACACCCTTAATGATTAACTACTAAAAAGCTGTATTTAACAATGTTGTTGAGATAAACAAAAAACGTTACATCGTAACTTACTCTCAGGTTGCAGGTTGCTTTAAGTAAAATGCTAAGATAAAATAAATTAAATTATGTTTCCCAATTAAAGTTTGAGTCTCTCTCAAGACTCAAGATTAAGTCTTTGGCCGACGCAAAAAAAACGAAGTCAACTTTTTCATCCGTTCCAAAACTTCTTTCAACTCTCGATAAACAGCGAAATCCCACTCAGGACATTTCTGGCAGAAGTATAGATCATACACTTAAACGATAGATGTTCCACAATCCAAATATTTCCTGAGGATTTAGACCAAAGCAGGCGCGAGAGCAAAGTCAATATTGGATTTAGGCATCACAGGGACACGGGGATGCTCCGACTCACGCTGAATCTTGATGTTGCTGCGGATTTTTAATTCAGAGTCACTCGTCTCTTTCAGATGGTTGAGAGAGTCCCGCGTAGTGAATTATTGTTTGCCCTCGTCTCTTCAGTGATGTTGGGATGGATAAATAAATGAGTTGGTTGTTTGATTGGCAAATGAATGAACGCATAATTAGATGAATGACTGTTTTGGTGGATGGTTGGACTGTGGTTGTTGAATAGATGGTGGAGCAGTCAGTTAAATGAGTGGATAAATGTGCTGAGTTGTACGTTGATAGACAGATGAATGGAGTGATCAGTAAAAGATTGGGGGACGCATAATTAGATGGACAATTTTAGATGAATTGATGAATATCTTTTTGTATATGGTCCTTCCTTTTTTGTGTTTCTTCGGATATATTTAGAGAAAAAAACAGGCTAAATTATAAGGTTCGACTAGTTGCGAGTGACAGAATGGACTGATCAGTAAAAATGTTGGTTGTTTGGTTGGATAACATTGGGATAGAATAGATTTATGGACAGGGTTCGGTGGATGTATGGATCGAATAAGAGGGACGTGTAGATGGTTTGTAAAACAAACAAAAAAAATGCTTATAATTAAAAAAAAATAATGGATGGATGTAAAACTGGGGAATTTTTTGAAAGGATGATTTTTTTTTATTGTTACTTACATGATGGAAGGATGGATATATGGATGGACAGATAGTTGAATATGTAGGTATATAGATGGATGGATTGATTAATGGAAGGATGGATGATGGATGGATGGATGGATGGGTGGGTGGATGGATGGATGGATGGATGGATGGATGGATGGATGGATGGATGGATGGATGGATGGATGGATGGATGGATGGATGGATGGATGGATGGATGGATGGATGGATGGATGGATGGATGGATGGATGGATGGATGGATGGATGAAATGATAGTTGAATAGATGGGTACGTAGTTGGATGGATGCATGGATGGATGAATGGATTGATAGAAGAAATGATAGTTGGATAATTTTGTATATAGATGGGATGGATGAATGATGGATAGATTAAATCATAGTTGAATAGATAGGTATATAGATGGATCATGGATGGATGAATGGATGGATGGAATGATAGTTGAATAGATAGGTATATAGATGGATAATGGATGGATGAATGATGGATGGAATGATAGTTGAATAGATAGGTATATACATGGATCATGGATGGATGAATGATGGATGGAATGATAGTTGAATAGATAGGTATATACATGGATCATGGATGGATGAATGGATGGATGGAATGATAGTTGAATAGATAGGTATATAGATGGATCATGGATGGATGAATGATGGATGGAATGATAGTTGAATAGATAGGTATATAGATGGATAATGGATGGATGAATGATGGATGGAATGATAGTTGAATAGATAGGTATATACATGGATCATGGATGGATGAATGGATGGATGGAATGATAGTTGAATAGATAGGTATATACATGGATCATGGATGGATGAATGATGGATGGAATGATAGTTGAATAGATAGGTATATACATGGATCATGGATGGATGAATGATGGATGGAATGATAGTTGAATAGATAGGTATATAGATGGATCATGGATGGATGAATGATGGATGGAATGATAGTTGAATAGATAGGTATATAGATGGATCATGGATGGATGAATGATGGATGGAATGATAGTTGAATAGATAGGTATATACATGGATCATGGATGGATGAATGGATGGATGGAATGATAGTTGAATATATAGATATATACATGGATCATGGATAGATGAATGGATGGATGGAATGATAGTTGAATAGATAGGTATATACATGGGTTTATTAATGGATTGATAGATGAAATGATAGTTGAATAGATAGTAATGTAGATGGATGGATGGAGAGATCACATTTTTTAGGGACTTTAGCATGAAAAATTGCTAATCGCTTAAAGAAAGAAAGGAAGGTTAATAAATTAATGGAGGGATGAAAAATGAGTATTCACCCAGGCACTTAAAGGATGGATAGATGTAGAATTGGCTATATAAAAGTGGATTAAACAATTAATAATTTGTGTGATGGATAAATGGATAGATGGATGGATGGAGAGATGGTCTGGTTTAAAGATGGAAGTATTTCTACTAAAATGATAGAAGGGAACAACCATTTAAAAGATGGATGAATGGAAAGAACAGTGGAGTGATGGATAAAAATGATAGGGAAGATGGAACTGGTTGCTGCATAAAAAGAAAATCAAATGGGAAGAATACAAATGGATAAGAAGATGGATGGAGGATTGAAAAAAAAACCTGAACGGGTTCAGACGAGAACTCGGGAGTACATTTTTTCTCATGAATTTATTTTTAAAAGTGTAGTTAATTCCTGACGGCTGCTTCTGTGAATATTTAACCAACCAGTTTGAGGACACGTCTCAAAGTTGTCCTCTCACGAAAAAAAAAGAAAAGAAGAAGAAGAAGATGAGAGGATTAGGAAACCATCTCGGAGTTGCCGTTTCATGTCTGGCGTCCCAGATTCTTGCCTGATACTCCTTTGATTGCTCTGAGAGGAGCGTGCGGCTCCGGACTAATGGTCAACATTTGCACCGTGTCATTATTCCCCATCACTCTCGCTTTATTGGCCGCTCTTCCCCGAGAGTCACGCTCCCGCCTCGTTACCAGCCATAATGCCGGAGTGAACAGACTATTAGAGGGTGTTTAGCAGCAGACCGGGGTGTTTGCCGGGGCAGATGGACTCAGCTCCGGGGGGCCGCCCTCAACCCCCCTGACCCCCTGCAGATGTCCCAACCTTCCCTCCCCGGCGGCAGGCGGAAAATCGCTAATACACCGGAACCGACTTGTCAATACCGGAGACAATCCCAGGCGTTTGAGCGCCAGCTCCGGCCCTGAACAGGGATTAACAGCCGCAGATGAAAGAGACTCAGAGGCCACGCAGAGTTTTTCTCTTGACTGACCAATGGCTCTCCCCTCAATAGAGATGTGGTGGTCATACATAAATTAAGAGGTTAAGTGAGCCATCAGGAACAAATGTTTGCATTTATTAACCCGGGCCAGAGTTCCCAGCACTGAGCCAAAGCCTTTTTTTTTTTTTTCCCTTCTCCTCCCTTTGGCGTGAATCTTAAACGTGTTTGTTCTTTGTCTCTGGTTCCAGACGTCCACATTAATCAAGTCTAATTAATTTTCATTCCTCCCAGATGACAACGAGGTCAGTCAAATTAAGACGAGGGCTGTGATTCTGATCAACCTCTTTGTTTTTTTCTGAGGATGATTAATCGAGCTCAGATTTCTTGATTAGGGGATTTGTCTTTTTTTTTTTTAAATAATTAATTATTTAAATAAATATGCATCATATTTAAATGTTAACTTACATTTAAGCAATATATATTAGTACACCACTAATTGGCAAGAATCTGGCGATAAAAATCAAATGCATGGACAGCGATACGATATATCGCGACACTTTAGTAACGAGGATATATTTGCAGTATTGTCGAGTACTTGACTCTGGTGTTGCAGAATTTAAAGACCACATGACTCTTGATGAAGCTGTAACTTCTTTGTTTTGTTTTGAAACCAAAATATGTCCAAACATCAGCTTCGAAAGCTGCTGGAGTCGACTGTATCCTCTCGTTCTCAGTCATCGCCAGGATAATACAAGAAAACGACATTTTTTTTTTAACACAATGGAAACACACTTTGAAAATCTGTCAAAAAAAAAGGTTTTGTTTGTAATAACAGGTAAACCTCATCATGGCCCGCACCTTTAAATCTAAGACAGTTGTTTCTTAAAGGGAATGTTAACGCTAATGCAAGCACCAGTTATTCATTTTGGTCCCTAATGTCGTTTTCCCTCATAAATTGTTTCATAGCCATCGCCGTGATTCACATTCTGTCCGTATCAGAGCTCGCCTGGCAAATCCGCTCGTGCACAAACAATTCACCCCCAATTAATACTGACAGAACATAACTCAGAAGTGTTTTAAGTGTATACAAGTATATCTTTGTTTTTGTTTTTTACTTTTCTTTGTTTGTCATTCCCTTGCTCTTTGTTCTTTTTATTGCGCTTTGTTCTTGGGAACCAAATTTCCCGAAGGAGATCTCCAGAGGGATTAATAAAGTGTATCTATTACTATCAAAACAAGTTATTTTTCTATTTAAACTCTTAGAAGTATAACTATTATTTAATTGAAGGGCAATCGTTCTTTAAGCGTCGATTCAACTGTACCCGTTTGCCACTGGTACTCCCAACACTGAGATGAGCTAGTCAGATTGACCTTAGCGGTCGATTTTTCTGTTGCTTTTTTCAGAAAAGAGCTTAGCTAAAAGGCTCTTGAAATCCGCATTCAAATCCTTATTCTGCTCCCACAATTGTGTGGTGGACATTTGAGCTGCTTTAGCTTCTTCCACCGACCTCCTGATGAACCACTGAAGGCGTCCTCCACCATTGGATGTTGATTTCCGACTGTTTTGCACCAAAATGAGAAGGATCGATACGCTGCAGCTTCATTGGGGGGGGACATTAGTGGCTAATGTTGAAAGGCGTTTTATCCTGAACAAACATTCCCTTTCATATGTAAGGGGGCAGTGCATGTGTGTGTGGGGGGGCGCGGGGGTCCCAATGGAATGCAAGAGGCAGGTGTAAATTTAAACTGTTAATGAGGCACATCAAACGCTTCAAAGAGGCGTCGTGCCGAGCCATTCTACCATTAGTCCACACTAACAAAAGCCATCAGAGAGTCTTCCTCGCTAAACGGTGCAGAATAGTTCCGAGCAGCAGGAGTTTTGTTGGAGCCGCGGACCCCCGCGGGCAGGACCAGTGTGCCCAGGACCATCCAACCCTAACTAGACAGATGAATGTGGAGCAGGACTGGAAGCGTGGACATCTCTTTAGAGGCCAACAACACTGGATGTATAATGAGACGATCACTTTATTTACTTGACTTCAGCCTGTTTTAGACATCGATTGATTGATTGATTGTTACCGAAAATACAGAATTTCTGAAATGAATATGGTGGCAAACGGATTTAGACCCTCGTCTTCACGACTGAACAGTCTAAACAAGAGCAATTAAAGCGCAAAGGTACTCTGTCACGAACGCATATATGCATTATTTATACGCTTTATTTACTCATCCAGCACTCCACAGCTTCAATCTCCGTCTTATTCTTACATCTATTCCTGGTCGCCTGTGAATAAAGCCGGGAAATATTTACCTCCGTTGAGCTGCTAAGTTTTCAACTATGTTCATTAGCAACTTGTCAGGCTGGGTGTGCAAATCCAAAATTGACTTTTTTACCTTTTTTTTTTTTCTTTTTTTTTTTTTACCATTTGTTTATTCATTTCGCTGCCAAGGCTTTGCAAAACAACTCTGTGTGGAGCATTGTGGCTCAGGGAGTTGAGTAGTCAAGTGCCAGGTTCAATTCCACATACCTGCAGGAGTATTAAGGCGAGTCCTCGAGCCAGACACATTCGATTTTTGGCATTATGATTTCCCTCCGGGCGGAGGATCAGACCTGAGTATGCGACCTTTAAAAAAACCCCCATGAAAATGAGTTTTTTGCCAGCTAAACTTATCAATAAAATTAGTTTATTATTTATCCTTGCAGATTATTTATTTGTGCCTTTTGAAGCCACATGATTTTAAGTGTGTTGCTAATGTCTGACTAGTATCGGTACCTCGGTTGATGGAGTTAGTATTCCTGCTTCTATCTCTTCTTGGTTCAACATGTTAGTAGGGGTGTGTATAAGCAAGGATGTGGCGATACCATAGGTATCACGATACAGGGACAGCGATACAATATATCACGATATTGTAGGAACAAGGATATATTTGTAGTATAGATGAGCATTTGACTGTTGCAGAATTAACCTACAACATGACTCTTGACAAAGTTATTTCATGCAAAATTTGCACTAACATCAACAAGACCTGCTGGATTCGACTGTATCCTCTCGTCCTCAGTCCTCGCAGGACTTCGTTGTTCCTTTAGCTGCGGAGGACATAATAACTGCTGTCCTCTAGCGACTGAAAATGTAATTGCAACACGAAAATGAATGAATTAAAAAATATATATAAACCATAAAATAACTATGATTATAATAAACTGTGATTTTACAGCCAAAAAATAGATATAAAAAAAAAATGTTGATCCAGTATTATGAGACAAAAACATTGCAATATATCGATATATCTTTATGTTAGTGTGTCAAATGTTTTCCATTAGTTTTTCTACTAACCTCAACTAACCCTCATACTAAATTTAAATTTATTGTCACCGAGTCTGCCACAAGGTTTGTGACTTTAACAAGTGTTTTTACTTGTTTATGTGGTTTAAAGAATAAGGTGCAGTAGTAGATTTAACAGCTAGTAAGCTGACCTATGTTTTATGACCAGCAAGTGATTTCAATACTTACAGTTGGGTTCAAAACTAAATAAAGCTTCCTGTTCATACAAAAGGTTACTTTTTAACTGTCAAAGATTTACCCTGTCCATTTTTCCACCCTGCCTGCATTCTCTTCTTCACCTTCCTTTATCTCTGTCCATCACTCTAGATTGACCCAAAATCATAGTTGATCTCATCTGTTTTTCCTTTACCTACTACCTCTTCTAACTTTAAATCACTATATCATCAGCAAACAGAGACACTTCTCTAACCTGAGTATAATATGGTTCATGGTTGACTCTGACTACCTACAGATAGTTAAAACCAAATGAAAATATAAGATACAGGATTCAAAAATGTCTCCTTGATGCTTTTGAAATGAAAATGTAACTTTCTCTTTATAAAGAATGTTCTCTGTTAAATGCATGGTTAGAAAATGTTCGAGTGTACTTCTGTGTAATGAATAAATCAAGTGATCTCACTTATTAAAAAATAAACAGCAGTCAGACACCGTTCTTGAATAGCTCGAATCCCTTTCGCTGTCGCTGAAATGTCTTTATTTTTAATGGCGAGACGTTTCTGTTAACATCTTATTATTGTCGGGGAGACAGCCGGCGAGAGCTCCATCAAAAGAATGTGAAATAAAGTCCGTAATATGAAGTGGAAGATGGCTGTCGTCAAGTTCTTAAATGAAGTAGTGCAACGACAGGCTGAAGCCAAGAATCATCGTAGCAGAAAACTTCGCCATCGCTCTCTTGCCAAGTGAAGCAGAGGTGGGGCTCACTTAACCACTGTAAACTGTCCTCCGGCGCAGGAATAACACATTTGAATGATGAAATCCGGCACGGTCGTCGTTGGCAGGCAAAAATTCTGCTTAAATCCTTCATCTCAGCAGGAACATATTGGGTGGGTTTTATTTGGGAGGGGGGGTAAATTAGGTGTAAGAGCGTTTGTGTTGCGTGCTTTACCCCGAGGGATGACGGCAGGCTTGCGTGTGCCGCATGTGTTGCTTCTCGAATGTAAGGCGGCGTATGAAGATGCTAATGACTTCATGTGACTAACTTTCCCCTCGTGCGGCGCCTTAATGGACGACATGGTCGTGTCTGCTCAGCCTCCTCATGTGAGATGACGGAGAGTGTCCTGCCGATCCTGACCCGGGAGGTGAGAAGCAGGGGGGGTGTACAGGAAGCATTAGCGACAGTCACATCTAAATCCCAGTTTAGGGCCTTGGAGACTTGATCGGTGATGAACGTCAGCAACGACAGTCCGCTGACGGTGTGTCTGAAAGGATAACACACTCGGAAGGGGTCGACTTCCTTTTCTCCTCCTCCTCCTCCTCGCTCTCGCCCTTTGCTGTCCAGGCGTGTCAATCTCTCACCGGGATGTTGACCGACTTCTAAGTGGCCTACTTTACTGAGATTGGGATGCACCGTGTCTTCTTGCCACTAGGGCTGTGTATCGTTCATACGTTTTCTGTACTGGTACTGATACCGGTACCTTCACTGTAAGTTTCTTCTCTTAAGAAACATCTTAAGACGTTTTTATTTGTTCAGGCTTTTCCTTGATTTTCTGGAACTCCTGTTGTGTTATCAGTTTTATCTTGATCTTTAAAATATATACTTTATTGAGTATTGTTTTGATTGTTTAAGCGCTTTGTGACCCTGGTCTGGAGAAGCGCTATACAAATAAAAATTACTTTCTTACTTACTTACTTACTTACTCTGATACCGTTTCCTCAACGACCCTTTTTTTTTCAACACCATTTTTTTAACAGAAAGAAAACGACAAATCTTGAGTATGTTTTTTGGGTTATTTTCTCTCTAATCTGTTTTCTTAATAATTAGCAAAACATTTCCAGTGCTAAAGAACAATCGCTAACAGGTAACATTCATCCGATGTTTACTGTCTTTGACTGTCTTAGACAAATCTACAATTGATCGAGTTTTGATCTCGCTGTGGTATCCGGCGCGGTATAAAATGAAGTATGTTTCCATTTTCGATACTATCGAAGTATTTCGGTCGGTGCCACAAAAGAACCAAAGTTCGATACCAAGTCATATTTGCAACAGTTGTAGACATACAACAATGTTGTTGTTGTTTTTGTTTTTTCAGTAAGGACTGATTGTATAAATATCTTAGGTTCAATATCACTGTATCTTTTTAGTCATTTAAAGCAATATCTCAATGAAAACAAGTATTTTTCTTGTCATTAAAGGTGGAGCCGATTCAGGTGTCCACATGAAATCACTGGCATTATAAGTAAGGAGGTCAGTAAGTAAGTAAAGGTTATTTGTAAAGATCTTTCTAGACCAGGGTCACAAAGCGCTTTAAAAATCTAAAACAATACACATTTAAAATATATACTTTAAAAGATCAAGACATGTAAGATAAACACAGTAGTCCTTAAAAATCAGGGAAAAGCTGCACAATTAAGAATGTCTTAAGATGCTTCTTGAAGGAGTCAGTACACATGCCAGGCCTGTAGGTGGCATTGTAATTCGCATGCGAAATTGGAGAATAACACTAACAAGTCATAAAAGAAACTGTTGGTTTGATCTATAGGTGAAGCTGTTATTTTGGGTCACACTTTGAAAATATATAAAGTATTAAGGGATGGGTGGCAAAGATGATTTTCATATGGGTTGTCCACCACATGCTTATCTGCACCAGCGAATGAACCATGTGTTCATTCTTTAACATTTCTTGCTTGATCACATTCTAAATCTGGCATGTGGAGACATATTACGTGGCCAGTAATTTGGTTGGACAAAACCAAAGTATATGTTAATGTTCATATTGCAACCTATAAAGATACCTGTGTTTAAGATAAGACAAGATAATAATACATATTATCTTTGTCAACAATCATATCCAGTGAGAGTCAAACTCATGTTGAAAGATGGAAATTTCATGGCAGCGTATAAGGATGAGCCTCAGAAAATGAAATGACAATATTCCTTTTAAACTCCTGGTAAAGATGGTTTGATCAATACAAATAATTTGGTATATCTTTTTTTTGGGGCCGGGGGGGATTGAGTTTGACCTGCTGTCCTAGACAATCAAAGTTTGCTCTAAATATATAACTGTGCGTTCTCATCAATGGTTTTCTCTGGGCTACATCCAAGATGAATTTGTTGTTCAGTAGTTGTAGGTTTGATTTCGTGGTGACACAAAAGAGGGTCGTTCATATAACATCATCGTTATTCTTATTCAAAGTTTTGCTGAGTTGAGATGAAGACTGAAAGTGAACAACTCGTTTCTAGCTCATGAAAAAAGCCTGTTTCGTGCGGACAAAAGTGCCTCTCCTAAACGGACCTTGTGCGAGATGACAGATCCTGACCCAGGAGAAGGAAGGTGTTGTTGAATCGACCTCCCCAATGGTTGTGGACGTCATCTGAAAAACTAGACAAAAAGGTGTGTTTTGGAAGAAAGTCGAGCGTCACGCCATATCTGTGACGCTTCAGAAAAGCGACCCGGGATGCCTGGTGGAGAAAGTTCTAGGTTTGAAGGGATTGTATTATTTTGAAAATCGACTGGATCCACTTTACCTTTCATCGATTGCCTTCCTGCCTGAGCAACCGATCTATCACAGATTTAAGAGCTTTATGCCATCAAAGTTGGGAACCACTGAGTATTTTTGGAAAAACAGAGCGTTGAAACACTACACTCCCTCGTGAGACTAAAATGTGAATCTTCTGGGCAATGGGAATCTCATTGAGAAATGATCATGGCCATTGAATATAGATCAGTGGTGACAATGTCTCCAGGAGATTCAAGAATCTGGCGATAATATGGCGGGCCAGAACTTCCTTTTTTGGTTCAGGAAGTCTCCACCTTCAAGAGACGTGTATACACAAAGAAGACGATAATGATTTCATTAATGAAGATCCAATTCCTCCCACTGATTCTGTGGTCCTCTTGTCTCTTTGGGGCCCATCCTTCCTCAACAGTATCACGATACAGGGGGGAACGATATGATATATATTGCTATATGTATATTGTATATTGCCTTTACAGTATATGTTTATTGCTGTATATTGCAATACTGTAGAAACAAGGATATATTTGTAGGATTGTCGAGTACTTGACTCAACTTACAGACCACATGACTCTTGACAAAGTCGTTACTTCTTTGTTTTGTTTTGAAACCAAAATATGTTCAAACATCAACTTCCAAAGCTGCTGGAGTCCACTGTATCCACTCGTCCCCAGTCATCGCCAGGATAATACAACAAAACGTTGTTACTGCTTTCATTTGTTGGTTCAAACCAAAATATGTCCAAAAAGCAGCTTTTAAATCTGCTGCAGTTGAATGTATCCCCTCATCCTCAGTCATCGGGGGGGGGGGGGGGGTACGGGGGTACGGTTCAGGACCAGAGGAGAGAAATCTTTTCAGGCTGTTGCTCCAAAGCTTTGGAACGATCTTCCTCTCTCTTTGCGCTTGATGGAGTCTACTGACTCCTTTATTTTCCTTCTATTTGTTCAGGCTTTTCCTTGATTTTCTGGAACTCCTGTTGTGTTATCAGTTTTATCTTGACCTTTAAAGTATATACTTTATTGAATATTGTTTTGATTGTTTAAGCGCTTTGTGACCCTGGTCTAGAAAAGCGCTATACAAATAAAAATTACTTACTTACTTACTTTAGCTGCGGGGTAAGGATTACTGCCATCTAGCGGCCAGATGTTTAACTGCAACACAAAAATGATTTGCATGCTAATTGTAAATAGAAAAAAATATGTGTTATTATTATTATACATTATTGAGATATTTAAGTGTATCCATATTTTCTAATGGTAAACCTAAAATATTCTCCTGACCGTCTAAGACCATGTGTCATGAAGACTGGCTTTTATAAACCCTATCTTTGTGCAGGAAAGCTTCATTACAGACAGTTAGTAAAGTCATCAGTCCCTCTACTAGTCGTACCCTCTACTTATCGAGTCCTCAACTGATTCTTTTTTTTTCAAAAGGTACCTGTAAATTGAATAATCTGCGTGATTAACACTTAACAGCTCCATATTCAGACGTGGGTTTGTGTCACGCCGTGAGTGAGTCAGCCTCTTCTCTCTCCAGCACCTCCTTCTACAGAATCAACCTTATTTCTCCAATGTCTCATTTTAATTAACAGCCACTGTGATAAAGCAGCGCTCGGTTTATATCTCGCAGCAATAGGCTCCTGCGTTGGTGAAGTGTGTGTGAGTGTGTGTGTGTCAGTACGAGGCAATGACAGAGACAGAGAGTTGAAATCCATAATTTAACTGTATGCCCACGAGCTGCACAGAGCAACACTGATTTCGACACGCTCTCGTCTCACATGAACAAGTGCTGCTGCGGCTGTTTTTTTTTTCTTCTTCCAAACCCCGCGCAACTACTGTATTTTTAATTGTTCGTCCCTCTTTCATCCTCCATCATATAGCACAACAGAGTTTACGCTTCTTTTTTTTCCTCCGTGACAGACTTTTTTTTTTTCTTTATTTCGCCCGTTTGCTCGCTTTCGACACGCCGTGTATTTATAGCACATTCTGTCAGACAATGTTGTGCACTTGTGTGTATTCAGTTGGAAATAATAACATTGACAACTGCTTGAGAGATGGAGCGGATGAGAGATGGAAAGGGACTCATTTTCGGCGTGTATCCACTAACGAGCTGTATTGTGCTTCGGGCGATGTGTATGATAGCTTGAAGCCTGAGTGTGTGTTTTAGTGTGTGTGAGCTGTCTCTCATTTTTTTCTCTAATTTTCATGTCCTTCTTTCCGGCCTCTCGAAAAAAAAAACACATATAGAGGTTAGCGCCGCCGTGACGTCGTCTGGAGCGTGATGCATTATCCATCGCCTTGTTTTGTTTTTTTTTATCTCGAGCGGCTGCTGCGACTCATGTGAAACACACACGCCTGTGCGCTCCACACGCATACCGAGGCAAAAATCTCGCCATTAGCTTTAATATTTCAGCAGCGTCATAACATCCGCCAGAAGGCTTGTCACCGCCCGGGCGTCCCCATCCCCGGGGGGGACCGAGATCTGCCCACCGTCTACCCTCTAACTTCACCGGCCGGGACAGCACTCAGCCCTGGTAGCTGAGCTTGCACTGTTCCCATAATTCCCCCAGGTGGGGCTTCAAACCAACGCCCTCACCCCCGTCCGACGACACCCCTAACCACCGCCACTATCACCCCGGGAGTCCAACCAAGGAGGGCGAGGGAGTGTAGAAGCGAGCGACTCAGCGAGAGGTCGTGAGGCAATGGGGTGCTGATTAGACCCTTGGTTTGAAGTCATCGGGATCCACACACACACACATCTTTATAACTCATTCAGCATTACAAAGGCTTCAGAAGTGTACGGTGAGGACAGAGCGGCGGCACGTTCAGGCATTCTGTTAGAAATCCTCTGCTCTCTTTGAGGTGGAATATTTCCTGTTTGTTCTGAAATTCATGTCTGTGATCAATTGGTTGGCGAGGGCTGCCGCATAATGGAGGTCTCTATATATGTGTGTGTGTGTGTGTGGCACATCTGTGTGTGCACTCATCTGCGTGAGGGAGATAGAGAAATGCGAGGAATCAAGGAAGAAGTATGTCAGGAATGTCTCATTGTGCACCTGTCCTCTCCATCTTCCCGCCTCTCAGTTCAGCAGCACCTGCTTCGTTCCTCCAACACTGTTTGGCCTCACATTCCTCCGCTAATCCCTCGCATTCCTTTTCCGTCGTCTGACCATTTCGCTGTCATAGCCTGTCGCCGAGACGTCCGGATCTCAACCCGCCCTCGATCGCCGACGTGTTCCACGATGGTAATGTTAAGTGACTTGAATATAAAAACCCTTAGAATGCGGTTCAAGACGTGGGTCGAGCTGAATTTTGTTTGTGTCACGACTTTTCTATCTTCAACTTTTGACCCTCGTTTTTCTCCTCAAACCATCTACTTTATTTTCAATATATTGACTTCTCTCTGTATCAATCTGTTATCTTTTAAAATGATACGTTTTCATTTATCAATATATAAGGTCTTTGTTGTCCAGAGATGAAAATCTAGATCCGGCATTCTGTTTGTGGATGATCCAGTTGTTGGGAAAACGACATAGTCACACTATTAGTAAGTAAGTAAGTAAGTTATTTGTATTTATAAAGCGCATTTCCAGACCAGGGTCACAAAGCGCTTAAACAATCAAAACAATACTCAATAAAATATATACTTTAAAGGTCAAGATAACAGCACAGGAGTTCCAGAAAATCAAGGAAGTTAGTGAGTCGTCGAGTCATCAGGTCAAGAAAGATCGGTTATGGTTATTATTAACGATATTGTGGATCGTTCTTAGGTCCAATATCGACCAAAAGGACTGTATCATGAACATATATTAAGTACTTTTGACCATTTATACACCATGTGTGTCAAACTCCCTCAAGCAAGGGGCACAAATCTTTGAATAGTTTGAGTTGCTGGCTGAAAAAGTTGTGTATGAACTGAAAGTACGACAGAAAGTGAGTCCAATTGCAATATTGTCAATCTTGGAGGCCTGATCTTGATTATATCTCTGTTTCTTTCCTTCACCACAAGTTTAAGTCTCTTTTTTTAAGTCTCTTTCATTGTTGAAATCCATAATCTTTGTTCATTATCTCATCTCAACCGCTGTCATCTTCTTTAAAATGAATAATAATCTTCTTTCATTTGAGCGAACGATTGGCCACATCAAGAAACTTTCAATCTTAATTTCTGGTTATGGTCTGAGTCAATCTAACAGGTGAATTCTCTGATGTATTGTCGACTGTCAGACATTTACATGTCAAAGGTCAAGGACGTTAATCATCTGTTGATTTAACTGTTTCATAAGATTGGAAACCCTGCTTAATTTGAAGTTAAACGTAATATTTACAGCATAGTAAATACCGATGTATACAGAGAATACAGAGAAAAACTGCATAGTGTCAGATTGGCGGATACTTAATGGTGGTATAATGTTGATGAAGTATTTAATTTGTGTATTACCCAAGTACATAGTACTATTTCATTTGTATTATTTCATTTTTATGTTCGCCAATATCACCACAACAAATTCCAGTGTTGTGTTTACAACACTGTCAATAAAGGTTTACTCATTTAGATTAAGTGTCAGTCAAGGCGTCAGTATCAGTGACAGGCCCCATTAAGTAAATTGGCTGGCCCGATTTGGCCCTCCAGCCTTGAGTTTAATGCGTGCGGCGGAGGGTTCAAAGAATAAAATGAAGATGAATATTTCAAGAAGAATGTCCAAATTATTGTTAACAGAACAAGGACATTTACTTTCATTCTATCACAAGCTACCCACTGCCAATAAATATAACCGACTTACTTTTTTTCGAAAAGTTTTCAAGGTCTTGTTTTGCTTTTTTGGTTCGGCAGACACGGAAAATAAGTCTAAAAAACTTCAGGAACAAAGATATTGATTTTTTTGTCTTTCACTTATGAATCCGTCCAGTTCTGTTGGTCAAGGGTCCAACTTTAATTTCCGTGGTAACGTCGGACCACAGGTCGTCTCTCCAGAATCCGTGATGACGTGAGATCCAGACAAACACCCAAACAGTCCCAGTAACGCCAAGGGAGCCATAACTCATGCATGATCGCTAAATGGATACATTTGTTATCGCCCCAACAATACCGCCAGAGGGGTTGAATCATTTATGACTCCCTTGGACCACCACCCCCCAGCCCCCCCTCCCCTGAACACGCTTCCTCAGGAACGCCAACATGGAAGCTCACAGCTTGAGCCCCCGTGAATCAGTCGAGAGACACTGATGCATAAACAAGCCGCTCCTCGAACCCATCATCAAAAATGAAAGCGGTCGTAGACGTGCCCTTGCACGAGAACGCACGTGGAAGTCTTCACGCCTTGATAAACATACACTAATGAAACATTAACACGAATCCATATCCCCGTTTCCTTTGGCCATGAAACATTCAGGCTCTTGTTCAGACTGATACATGCTCTCTGGCAGGAGCCGTGGACGCTTCCCTGCGCCAACATCGTCTGGTTAACTGTCGGCGCGGTCGTTTTGGGCCGAAACAGGAGGAGGGAGAGACACTAGTTTGACCCACTTGTCGGGAAGCAAAAGTAATGTCTTCAGCGTCCCCGTACATCACATTAGGAGGCCCCTTAACTGGGTTTGTTGTGTTTGCAAAATTCCTTGCTTCCAGGCGGCTGCTGCCGCCGGAGGTCGTTTCCTTCTCAAATTCAATCTCCCGCGCACAAATGTGAGCTCGTGGCATAATTTGTAGCTCTTTTGTCAACAAACCATACGCAATCTACTCTATATTCCACCGCTAAATAGTGAGTACATTTCGTGATCGTCCACCTTTTTGGGGTGTTTTCGAGAAGTTTTTCTTTCCCTTGGTGGCGCCAACTGTGGCGCTTCTCCAGACGGATCAATCCCCTGCACCGCCTCCTGAAAACATCCCGGCCATTCGTTCCGCTCCGTTGGTCTCGACACCACTTGGTTGATCTCTTCTTGCCTCACAGGGATGCTTGTCTCTTTTCCACATCTCCAATATCTACTTCCTTCCTCGCAGGATGTAAAGTCGGTGGAAACGTAAGCGATCGGCAAACAAACACATGCTCGCTGTCAGGAGAATAAAGTCAAATGACTGATCAGTAAATAAACTTATTCGCACACGAAGCTTCGAGGGCAACATAATAAGTTTCCTCAACAGTTCTTTCTAGCTGTTTTGAGAAAACATGGAACATTGAAACATTGTAGGACTCATCAATAATCTTAGAGATATTATTGTAGCTGCAAGAAAGAATGATTGACCAAAGAAACCGACTGCTTGTTTTGAAAATCTTCAGAAAGTCAGGCACCTGGTGGTGTCTTCCGGTACTGCAACTTAGTAAATGTAGGGCAGTGGGGTTAAAACTCGAGTAGACGAGGGGCCAGAATCTTAAACACTGGCATCTTTGTATGTCACTATACCAACATGAACATTAACCTACTTTGATTATGACCCCCAACCTTCAGACGGGCCACATAAAATGACTTCGATCGGATTCGTCCCCCCCGGCATTCAGTTTGACACATGTGTTCTATATAGAGCTTCAAGAAATTTCATAAATAATTGAACCTGTTGATAGTGTTTATGCCTTAAGCTTTACCGTGTGTCAACAATGGATTATCAACCAGTGTTTGTAGATGTTTATTTAGTACCTGCATCAACAGCAGTCGCCCAATCATAGCCATGTTCACACTATAGGAATCCTTTTACGTTGTCAAAACATTTTCACCCATTTAATACTTCCAGTGTTTAGAGTATGAACCAAATTACTCACTCTTTTCCCCCCTGTTTGTCTCAGCCCTACTGTACTCGACTTGACCCGGTTGCATTTTTCACCGACACTGTACTATGAAGCAGATACTGTTTTAAGTACCTGCTCAACTCTGGTTTCAAGGTGACCTCGACCGCCAGCCACTGAGTGGTCAGAGTAAGATATGCCTTGACGTGAAAAAAAGAGCCGTCACTGAAGAGTCCCCGGGGGAAATCCCAACACAAGATATGAACTTGCCATTTTTAAAAACGCTGAAAAAAGGAATATGGTATGTCAGTCCTTAAGTAAGTAAGTAATATTTATAGAGAGCTTTTCCAGACCAGGGTCACAAAGCGCTTAAACAATCAAAACAATACTCAATAAAATAACTACTTAAAAGGTCAAGATAACACTGAGAACAACACAGGAGTCTCAGAAAATCAGAGAAAAGCCTGCACTAATAAGAAAAAGTCTTAAGATGTTTCTTGAAGGAGTCAGTAGATCATCAAACATAGAGGGAGAGGAAGATCGTTCCAAAGCTTAGCAGCAACAGTCTGGAATGATTTCTCTCCTCTGGTCCTTAAGCGTCAGGAACCATCAGTAGATTCTGATCCACAGACCTCAGAGCCCGAGCTGGGGTGTAAGGCTGGATCAGATCACTGATGGAAGGAAGAGCCTGACCATGAAAAGATCTGAAAGTAAGAACCAGAATTTTAAAGTTGATCCTCAAAGAAAAATTGGCAACCAGTGAAGAGATTTCATGGTCGGAGAAATGTGAGTTCTTCTACTAGAGCAGGTCAGAATTCTCACTGCAGAGTTTTGTATCAACTGCAGGCGAGACAGATCCTTCTTGTTTGGTCCTTTTTCTGTCAGGTAAGTGGTAATGTTATGATGGCCCCGCCCAACGGAGTAGGTAGCACGGACCGTTGAAAGCTCTAAACAAGTTAAGTTTGATTAAAGTAGTGCCAGAAGACTGTATTGGAAAAGCACCAAAGGGGTTCGAAGAACCTTCAATTGTACAGCACATTAACCACTTCTCCCATCAGTGTATGGTATTCAGCCGCAACTGCCACGGACCATAGCAG
Organism: Callionymus lyra; assembly: GCF_982586985.1. NCBI lineage: Eukaryota > Metazoa > Chordata > Actinopteri > Syngnathiformes > Callionymidae > Callionymus > Callionymus lyra. The sequence goes on from NC_141833.1 coordinate 12,656,730, forward strand.
ACTCTACGTAAGGTTGCACCCTTCCACCAGTCCTAGAACAGTAGGTCTTCTGGAAATTTATATATAATGCTATTATTTTTTTGGTTGAATACAACTTGATGGACTGTTGACAGCTGTAGCTGCCATTTTTTTTTTCTATACTCTCTGTTCATTTTTGTGTGAAAAACAAAACACAAACACGTCCCACAAGGCGGCGAAACAACACATATATATTGAGTAGTTGATTACTGAACTCAGTTCGTGGAAGACATTATTTATTGATGCCTCTTGTGACCACTGTGGTGTCGTAAAAAAAAAGTAGCAGAAATCATACAGGATGTCGTTCAAAGTCCTTTTTCTGATCACTTGTTCAGCTCTGGCGTTAGATCTCTCAATTCAAGAACCCAGAATCATCATTCAGAGCAAGATTTTTGACAAAACAGGAGTTTTTTTGGGGGGTAAATTGACAAGATTTCATTTATTAATCCGTTTCCTCTATATCCGCTGTCACGCGTAATCAGTATTTCTGGACCGGCGGAGAGAAACTGTCGGAGAGGAACCACAAAGGCAGCAGTGTGAAGAAAAGCTTGGCAGAGAATCGAGAGCGAGGTTTAGCGAGCGCTCACACACACACATAGGGGGAGAGTAACACAAAAAAAGAGAGAGAGGAGCCTAAATCATCATTGGAAAATCATTAGAAATCTGGCGAAGTAGAGGGGCACAGATTGAGGGACAAACCTCCCATTCAAAGGGACACAAAGACAGGCCTGCACGCACACAAACACACAGTGAAGCAGCCGGGTGGAAGGGAAGTGGGGTGGTTCCAACGATGCACTGCTACACACACACACACACACACACACACACTGGGCTGGACCCTGACTAACATCCCTCCGAACTTCCCTCGCCGCCCGCCCACCTCTGTCAACATTTATTGCCTCTTCTGTGTGAATGTCCCCGGACTTTCATTCACATGTCTCCGCCATTGTCGGTGTGTTGCTGCGTGGATTGTGTACGGGGTTGTGAATAAAGCGTTTCCATTAGTGATTCATTTGTGTGTAGTTAACCATTGTGAAAGGGAAAGCAACATTTTATTTGTCTGAACTCAACCCTGACCATATGGCGGCGACTTTTTCTCACTCGTCCTTCGTCGCCTTTTCTGCCCTTTTTCTACCCAGCACTGTTAATTCACTGTTTGTGTCCAGAAGTTTCCATCACATTTGTAAAAGCGTCAGAGTGTTGTAGGTCGTCGGGGACAGGCTTCTTCCCCTGTCAGCTGCGATCAGGCCTCATGTGTGCCAAAAAACTCTTGTATATTGTCTGAACACATCACACGACGAGCACCAGAGCCGTCCATTAAAGTTCAAAGCAATTCATCACTATCTGCCTCCTCCGCTTCACGTCTTCTCCTCTCTCTCCCTCCCTCTCTCTCGTCCTGTCAGTATCTCATCCTTCTTTTCCTTCCCCTCCTTTACGGCCTCATCTACATCCATCACCGACGCGTTTCCCGAACTCGTATTATAATTCAAATTCCTCTCTGACAGAACGCTCAGGTTAAAGCGATTGGCTATTAAACGGAAAGTAAGAGTTAACCGTTACATCCCGACAAACTTTTTGAAGGTTTAATCAATTCAACTTGTCTGGATCAGAAGAAAAAAAAAAAAAAGTTCGGGCCCCGTCGCCACACATTTGCATCTCATTTACCCATCTTGTATAACAGCGGTCTCCGAGGTATTACACTAGCCCCCGAGCCCCCCGAACGTAAGATTGAATTCTAAACGTGAAATTGGTCCAGGAAGTGAGGCGGACAGACACAGTGTGACGGCAGCACTTTTCTATTATAACACTGTAGGGGTGAATGACACGTGTCATAAAAGCTGGATTTATGTGCTCACACCGTCCACTGACTGCCTGTCACCGAACTCATCACGCTCAGGGTAGGAAGAAATGAACATGGAGAATCCAGGAAGAGGTCCAGACATGTGGGCTTTTATGGCTCTGGGAGAACTCCTGAGTTAGCTCTTTTTCGTGAAGAGAATTGTAGTTTACCGAGAGTGAGCTGAACATCTTTGTAGTCACGGCCATCATTCCAAGAGTTACTTTGGCGAAGAACCTTGTGTCTATAGTAAAAAAAAAAAAAGTTTTTTCATTTTAAATAAGAAAATACATTGCATCGCATGAGTAAGTAAGTAAGTAAGTAATATTTATTTGTATGGCGCTTTTCGAGACGAGGGTCACAAAGCGCTTAAACAATCAAAACAATACTCAAAAAAAGTACATACTTTAAAGATCAAGATAATACTGAGAACAACACAGGAGTTCGAGAAATTCAAGGAAAAGCCTGAACAAATAGAAATGTCTTAAGATGTTTCTTAAAGGAGTCAGTAGATCATCAAGCGCAAAGAGAGAGGAAGATCGTTCCAAAGCTTAGGAGCAACAGCCTGAAAAGATTTCTCTCCTCTGGTCCTAAGCCGTGTGCGTGGAACCATAAGTAGATTCTGATCCACAGACCTCAGAGCCCGAGCTGGGGTGTAAGGCTGGATCAGATCAGTGATGTAAGGAGGAGCCTGACCATGAATAGATCTGAAAGTAAGAACCAGAATTTTAAAGTTGATCCTGAAAGAAACTGGAAGCCAGTGAAGAGTTTTAAGGATCGGAGAAATGTGAGTTCTTCTACTAGAGCGGGTCAGAATTCTCGCTGCAGAGTTCTGAATCAACTGCAGACGAGACAGATCCTTCTTGTTAAGACATGAAAACAAACTGTTACAATAGTCCAGACGAGAAGAAACAAACGCATGGATTACAAGCTCCAGATCATGTTCCGACAACATTTTCCTAAGTTTAGAGATTTTTCTCAGTTGAAGGAAACAGTTTCTGGTCAGTTTTCTGCAGTGTTGAACAAGAGACATGACTTTATCAAATACAACACCCAGGTTTCTCAGGCTCAGTTTGACAGACTGACCTAAGTCACCCAAGTACTGACTCAACCCTGGAATCTTATCATCAGGAGCAATCACCAGTGTTTCAGTTTTGTCCACATTTAGCTGTAGAGTGTTTTCACTCATTGTTTGATTTCTAGCAAACAATTGACTAAGCTGTTCAGCCTCTGGGGGTCAGTTGGATCAAAAGAGCAGTAGAGCTGGATGTCATCAGCAAAAATGTGATAAGAAACATCTGGAAATCTCTGAATGATTTTACCGAGGGGAATCAAGTACAGCAAAAACAATAAAGGACCCAGAACAGAACCTTGAGGGACTCCACACAACAGATCTGCCGATTCAGACCTCATTTGATTGGCAGATACACTAAAACTGCGCCCAGAAAGGTAAGATGAGAACCATTCTAACACAGACCCAGACAGTCCCACTTCTTCCCTCAGTCTTCTCAGCAGGATCTGGTGATCAACTGTGTCAAAGGCTGAGGACAGATCCAAGAGAACCAGAACAGTGAATTTACCAGAGTCAGCCGACATCATGATGTCACTGGACACTTTCAGTAAAGCTGTCTCCGTAGAGTGATGTTTACGGAAAGAGGAAAGGAAAGATTACATTTGACACAAATAGTAGAGTAAAGGCTTATCTCAAGTCAAATTTCAAATAGATATAAGTTGTCGACACCACTGATATTCCAAAGTTAGAAAACTTTCTTATTATAGGAAGAAAATAATACATTTTATTTGAAGGTGCCTTATGGACATCTTATGCTCTTATTAGGGCTGTTTTAACGTAAACAAATCTTGAAAGTTGCCACTTGAAAATTCAGATTTTATTTCAATTGATTCCTCTTGTTTGTGACTTTAAAGTAAGTATATTTGTGTCTATAAGTAAACAAGACTGTCCAGTAAACCAGAGTGACCACAACAAGTTATTTTTCTTCAGGATCAAGTATTCTTTGTTCTTTAATCGGCCGAAATGAGTCGAATCTGTCGATCGCGAAATGACAACTCCTCATCGATTTCTACTACTTCTATTAGTCTTTGTTCCTTCTTAAATTCTACCGCCATTTTTAAGTGTTAAACTCGCACGCTAGTTTGCTCGTTCGACGCGACAACGAGGCGAAAACTCAACAAGTTGATATTTAGGTCACATCCTGTCCTTTATTTCTTCCCTTTCTTCCCCATCTCTCTGCTTCCCTGCCTGTCACCCTTTGCTGCAGTTTGACTCGTGACCTCGACATGTTGGTTGTGATTTGTGACAAGATGAACCTCCTGAAGGCTTTGAGTGTGTGTGTGTGTGTGTGTGTGTGTCCTCCTGATGTGACAGGGCCGGACCCCCTGGGGTTGATACAACTTTTAGATGAAGAGTTTAAATATTAAACTGGCCTCGACGACTCAACACATGCCATATTCTGGCTGGTAAACAATCGCCTAAACACGCAAACCTTGACAATAAGAAGCGCACATTTTTTGTGGTACCGCACACACGCCTGTGTTTCAAACAAGGCTCGCGTTCCAGCACAAGGTTGGATTCGCTCTTGTTTTTAATCAGCGGGAAATTTTTTGCGAAAAACGGCCTCCGGCTCCTCCGAGGGACTAATTAGTGATGTGACTCTGGCATAATAAATAAACACACCAACACTCCGCCATACTTGTATACGTACAACCTCATCAAAACACCAACAAATAACACGAAAAAACCCGGGTAGAGAGCCTGCATTTGAAGAGGAGATGTCGCGTTGAAATGAGATGTAAACATCTCCACTGGTGCTCTCCATCCCTAACCCTCATTTTCCTCTTTGTCTCAGTTTAACGCTTTGGCGCCGCGGCGTTGTCAAGTTTTCACTTCCTATTTCCTCGTCCTCCGTCAGAAAACACACACACACACACACACACACACACACAGATTCCACGATTTTAATGTGTTGACAGCCGGGCTAGGAAGCGAGAGCAGAAGGTTGACGGCCTAAGAGAATTCCTCAGGCTTTTTCCACATCGCACCTGTGTCGCGCACACACACACACACACACACACACACACACACACACACACACACACACACACACACACACTGTCTGGCTGTGTAAACCAGAGAGATTAGCAGCTCATTACCATACCACATGGGGGAGGCCACTCACGAGGGACGTTGGTGTGTGTGTGTGTGTGTATGTGAGAGTGTGTGTGTGTGTGTGTGTGTGTGTGTGTGTGTGTGTGTGTGTGCACCTAAGAGCATTGTCTCCCGGTCGTAACAACTGTTCCATTATTATCCGGCGTGTGTCTTTAATCAGAGGGACGGGCGACGGAGAATTACCGACTTTGTTTCCATCGGAAAGACAATCATCAGATTAAACAAATTTGCCTCATTAAGCAGATAATGCATCCGTCCAATCAGAGGCTGAGCCTCCGGACAGATGCGGAGATGATCCACGTTCTGATCCGAGGTTCGGCTGGTCGTTTGGGTGTGTCGGTAAAAACATGTTTTCGGTGCTCCGTTGAATGTTTGTTCTGACTTTTTTTTTTTACATTTTCACCTGAGGTGGAAACAAGTGTAAAACAAGCCTCCACGCAAAAAAATAACCTATTTTAAGTTAAGAAGCACCTTTTTTTCTCATAGGGACGGTTTAGCCTAAATTCACATTTTTACTTATTTTCTACTCGCCCTCATGTCGACAAATGGTTGGGATTATTTTCATGGTTTTATTATGTTCCTTTTTAGAGTTAGAGGCAAAAATGAATGTCCACGCTAATGTAGCAACAGATGCTAGCAACGTGAAGCCTCGATATTAGAAATTGTTCCGGAAAAACTTAAACAAGTCTTTATTTTAACCCTTGTGTTATATCTGGGTCAAGGTGACCCGAAAAGCCTGAACAAAAATGTGTGTTGTAGTATCCCTTGTGTTATATTTGAGTCAAGGTGACCCGAAGGCCCCGAACACAAACGTGTTTGTGGTATCCCTTGTGTTATGTTTAGGTCAAGGTGACCCGAAGGCCCCAAACACAAATGTGTTTGTGGTATCCCTTGTGTTATATCTGGGTGAAGGTGACCCGAAGGCCAGAAAAAAAATGTGTGTTGTGGTATGCTTTGTGTTATATCTGGGTCAAGGTGACCCGAAGGCCCGAAAACAAATGTGTGTTGTGGTATCCCTTGTGTTATATCTGGCTCAAGGTGATCCGAAAGGCCCGAAAACAAATGTGTTTGTGGTATCCCTTGTGTTATATCTGGCTCAAGGTGACCCGAAAGGCCCGAAAACAAATGTGTTTGTGGTATCCATTGTATCATATCTGGGTCAAGGTGAATGACCCCCCCTTCTTCCATAACTACATATGCAGTGGAAGAAAAACAATACAGTATATACGTTTCATTACACGATCTAGGAAATCAGCGATCCATTTGTGTATGTTATAGATTTATGTCCTTTGTGTATGATGGATAGATGACACAATCTAAAGATAAAGAACATTGAGCAAATCAAAATAATAAAAAGGATACAAAGATTAACATGGAATAGAATCATCTTTTCACTCCTCTCCTGCCCCTAAACTCCGAATTAAACAGCCTAATAGCACGATGAATGAATGACTCCCTGAGTCTATTAGTGTCGCATCATGGGAGGAGCATTTGTTCTTCATCTGTTCACTGATGACAGTGTTCAGAGGATGACTGTCATCATCCATGATGGACAGTAGTTTGTGTTGTTCTTAGCAACAAAAAAAAAAATACAATTTTTATTTATATATCTGATATGTCTCTTCTAGTTTTTTGGGGATTAAGAATGAAGAGGAAAACTAATTTCATGTCGGGACATTTTGTCTTCTGCACAATTAGTTTAAAACTTGACACAATTGTTGGGAGCGTCGAAGAACCAATGAATTTATAATTGTTATTTTAACTCGGGGGTCAATTGTATGTATGTAAGAAGTCTTTGCCATGTGAGTACATGTGCAAAGAATCACTGAGTCTTTTTTTAATACCTTCGGAATATTTGTATTCAACATAAAGCTTTTCATTAAGGAAAAATAAACTTTTATAAATAAGCAAAACCTGCGTTGTTTGTCCTGCATTAAAAGAAACGTGTGAATGTAGAGAACATCATGAAAGTTCACTGTTTTGTTGGCACCATAAGTCAGGTTCAGTAATTAGAGTCTCACACTTAGTTCTATGGTTGTGTTTATCTGATGTTCAAACAAAAACCTGTTAGTAACTGTTAGGACTTTTGGTCCCTGACCCAAGCATGATACCATATATCGAAATATACAATTTCATCTGAGTAAACAGATATTTATAAGGTACTGACAGCTCGAGCGAGACAGTGTTGATGTGCTTATAGTCTCTGCCCACACGTTCATCTAGTTTGTATCTTCATTTGTTTACATTGATAACTCGGAAAGGTCACGTTCAAAATTAACCGATTTTTTTTGGGGGGGGGTGGAAGTTTCACAGCGATCTCTTGAAGTCTTGTTTACCTTCTCTCGTGTGACTGCATGTTTCCGTGGTTACGATGCATTCTACTTGAACTCCGAGGTTAGAATCGTGTTTTTCTGTTGTTTTTCTTCGATCCGATGCGAGTCGCAATAGGGATTGACTTTTGGCTTTACTTTGGCTCTTTTTAAAAAGTATGCTGAACTTTTTCTTGCATCCGATAATAATAATAATAGAGTCTTTAGAGCACATTAACTATCAATAAACTACTCATGTATATGTGTATTCACAGAACATTAGTCATGTATTGACTACATAAAGTAGTACATGAAGTATCAAGTCACGCCTTGACTGTAATTTATCATTAATATCATGAATATTAGTATTTCACTCTGAATTACACTTCAACGACTGATTATAAACAGGAAATAACAAAGTAATTCATTAGTAAAGAATAATTTTGATGACAAGTAGTATCTCTATATCTATCATGAGAAAGTATTTGAAAGTAAAGAAAGTCAAACGTCAACAACGTTAAACATATTTTTCTACTGGATGGTAAAAACACTTACACAGCTATAGGTATTAGCATCCTTATTACTATACATATTCACAATTACAAATACTTATCTTTGAGTATTTTTCCTTTTAAAAGTGAGTTTTTTACCAAAGTTAGACTTTAATTAATTACTTCTTTATTTTCTGTTAATAATCAGTAACTGAGGTGTAGTTCAGAGGGAAATGCTAATGCTAATGCTAATGCTAATTCTATTAAGGTTAGCTTATAGTCACAATGAACAAGGTGAGTTTATAATGGTTAATAAATAAGTAACTAGCGATTAATACACATATAAATAAATAGTTTATTAATAGTTCATATGTGTTAATCTGGAGTCCTGGTTTGAAATTAAAAACAAGTTCAGAATTTAATATGAAGCAAAACATTTACTTAGCAGATAAAAACTTTCTTCCTCGATACTTTCCGTGACAGTTTTATCACGCTAACGACTCACAAGTGAGGAACCATTACCGGATAAATGGCGAGATGCTAATACATTTTTCACAGATGAAACAGAAATACGGTGCGAACGAGATGTAAAACAGGTCGCGCATACGTACGGATAAATGAGATGCTAATGTATGAGGTGAGGCTGAGCCGTGAGAACAATTAGCGGATTAACCACCAGGAGGGACGAAATGTAAATTCATAGAAAGTGGCGAAAACACAAGACGGTTGTCGAAAGAAAAAAAAACGTTGTCGAACCCATTTGGATTTTCTGTTCACAACAACGGGGACGAAAAGCTATTTTAAAGCTTCAGTCGGTGACCTTTCCCTGGGAAGAAGAAGAAAGAAAAAAAGCTGTGATAGAGAAGCAGATTGTTATTTGTTTAGACCGGGTTGATGATCAAAGTGCATCCATGTGTCTGTCAGCATCCACTGATGTGTGCGTCTCAGTCACTCGTTCACACACACACCTCTTCACAATCAGAAATCAGCGGCGGGCTGCCGAGAGAAGAGAGAATTCATTAAACTCAGCCACCCACGCTGGGCCACAGAAAAAGACGAGGGTAGCAGGGGACGGAGGGCGGCGACGGCTGATGATGAAGGAGAAAGAGGGGAGTGATTGAGAGGCGGCCAGACCAAGAGAGAGTGGAGCTGGAGTCCTCTTGGTCAGGGGCCCATCATGTGAAGTAGATTGGAGGTCAGTCGGAGAAGAAGAAGAAAAAAGAAAGAAGAAAGTCCTCAGAGAGGCGAAGAAAGAGAAAAGAGACGAGAGAGTGATGCATGAACGTGTACGAGGCTCTCACAGGAACAATAGGCTTTTTCTAAAGGAGTCGCCCAAATACAAAACTGGCGACAAACACTTTTTTTTTCTCTTCTTTCAAAGCAATTGTCGCGAGGTTGTCAGTCACTCTGAGGTTCTGAACACAAAGCGTAAAAACAGGAAAAAAGATTTGTTTGTGTTTTGGACTTTCCTGCCACATTCATCCGATTCGGATTGTTGAGAGACGTCAAAGCAACATCTTGAACGTAAGTGCTTCTCGAGTCGCAGTTCCTCAGCTGCTGCTTTGTCTGCTTTATTTTGGAAGGATGGAGATGATGATGATGGAGGTTCTTGGCGGGAAATCACGTGAGCTAGCTTGATAGTTAGCTTAAAGCTACGGTGGCAATTAAACAAATTCACAGAAGAAAACTCAAAATCGGTTAAACAAATTCACGCATCAAATCACAAAATCAATGAAACAATAATACAAATTCATGGAACAAATCACAAAATCAATGAAACAATGAAACAAATTCACGGAACAAAACACACAATCAATGACACAATAAAACAAATTCACAGAAGAAAACACAAAATCAACTAAACAATAAAACTAATTTACTGAACAAAACACAAAATCAATTAAACAATAAAGCAAATTCATGGAACAAAACACAAATCAATGAAACAATGAAACTAATTTACTGAACAAAACACAAAATCAATGAAACAATGAAACTAATTTACTGAACAAAACACAAAATCAATTAAACAATAAAGCAAATTCATGGAACAAAACACAAATCAATGAAACAATGAAACTAATTTACTGAACAAAACACAAAATCAATGAAACATAAAACTAGTTTACTGAACAAAACACAAATTAATGAAACAATGAAACTAATTCATGGTACAAAACACTTGATTTTGTGTTTTGTTTTGTGAATTTAAAATTTATTTCCAGTGATTTTGTTCCGCGAATTTGTTCTTTTGTTTTGCACCTCTCAGCCACTGTTGGAAGCGAACAACAATCTTCAAAGATACACATTCGTTCATGTGTACTTTACATTTCTTTTTTAGCTTCTCCGTCAGCAGACTGAATGATAGCTTCAAATCAGGAGTTCCTTATTGGCTACTTTAGCTTTTATCCTCACTTTGTTATCATCTTTCATCCACTTTCAGTCATCTTGGATAGTTACACATCTTGAAAAGTCAATTTAAGATGAAATTCCTCGTTCCTTCCTCACTGCAGAAGCAGATGATCGTAATAGCATCAAAGGCAACACACACTATTGACTAATATGAACCAACAACAACGATTAATCACGCTATGTTTCGCTATTACTAGTGGATGAATGTGAGGAAAGGAGTTCTTATACAGAATTTAATGCAACAGGAGAATAAAACATCAGCACTGATGAAAGGTATAGAGAAAGACATGTGACAGGAAATGAATGATTGAGAAGATTCGCTGAAGATAAAAGTGAAGAACATGACGATACAACATGAGCCATGAGAAAGAAAACATAATGAAACAAAAAGAGGAATTGAAGAACCAGCTTTCAAGGTGCTCACCATGGCAGGTTGAACGTTGAAGTGACCAGACCATGATCACACTTGACGTACACCAAAAGTACTTGAAAAGAGAAAGAAACAAGTGGAAAAGGGACAGTATTTCTGTAAAAAGACTCTGGAAGGCTGCTCGTCCTGAAATTGTTTCTGCTCGGCTGCTAAACATCTGAACCGGCCGCTCCAGAATGTCTTCAACCTCAGTCTACCAACCCTGCGGAAGACTTCCTGTATCGTTCCAGTCCCAAAAAGGTCAGAGCGAACTGAACGATTACAGACCAGTGGCACTGACTTCACAGCTGAAGAAGACACTGGAGCGGCTGGTCCTCGAACATCTCAGGCCACAAGTCCAGCACGCACAAGACACCCTGCAGTTTTCCTACCGGCCCGCGGTTGGTGTAGAAGATGCCATCCTTCACCTCCTGCATCGGACCTACTCCCACCTGGATCCTGTTCCTGGACTTTTCCAGAGTCTTCAACACCATCCAGTCCACTCTGCTACAGGACAAACTAACAAAGGTGCAGGTGGACCCTGGTCTGGTCTCCTGGATCTCTGACTATCTAACTGATCAATGAACAATGTGGTGTGCATTACAGGAGAACCTCAGGGGACAGTACTTGCCCCTCTTCTCTTCACCATCTACACTTCATTCTTCTGCTACAACTCAGAGCTGAGTCTCGTCCAGAATTATGCTGACCACTCTGCCATTGTTGGATGCATCAGGGACAACAGCGAAGACGAGTATAGGAGTCTGATACGTGACTTTGTGGGCTGGAGTGAGAGGAACCACTTGCAGCTGAACACCTCAAAGACCAAGGAGCTAGTCACTACGTCAGTAGTGAGGGTAGTGACCGAAATCACTAAGTAATCAAGTAGAAGCGGCTGAAATTAGATGTTAAAGAAAGGATGAGATACAAGGTTCATCAGGGAGTGGTTTGGAGTAGAACCGCTGTTCCTCCTTGTCAAGAGGACTTAGTCTCTCAGCCGGTCTGCTTCAGTAGATCCATCAAACACAGAGGGATAGGAAGATCGTTCCAAAGCTTAGGAGCAACAGCCTGGAAGGATTTCTCTCCTCTGGTCCTGAAGCGTGTTCAGGAACCATCAGTAGATTCTGATCCACAGACCTCAGGGCCCGAGCTGGGGTGTAAGGCTGGATCAGATCAGTGATGTAAGGAGGAGCCTGACCATGAATAGATCTGAAAGTAAGAACCAGAATTTTAAAGTTGATCATGAAAGAAACTGGCAGCCAGTGAAGAGTTTTTAAGGATCGGGGAAATGTGAGTTCTTCTACTAGAGCAGGTCAGAGTTTTGTATCAACTGCAGGCGAGACAGATCCTTCTTGTTTAGACATTTAGCACTCAGCTAAGACAGTCGCTAGCTAAAGAGAAGAAACACATGTCGGATGTACGAAAAGGTACCAGCATCTTGGAGAAAATGATAGGTTGTTAGTGAGAATCCCGGGCAAAACTAGCGTGATGGCCCAACAGGCGGGACGGAGCTGTGGCAGTCAGGAGATGACGAGAGCCGAGGCAGGAACTTGTGCCTCCTCCTGCATGAGCAGTGTCTTAATCTCCTCGGATACGTGCCGCATAAATCTGCCTGAGCCGGCTGAGATCATACATAAGTGTCAGGCAGCAGGGCAGGAGTACAATGAAGTGTCAACCCGATGAGTCTACAATTATCAGAGTGAGGAACCGGCAACTTTTCTTTTTTTTTTTTGTGGTCTTTTTCGCCATCTCCATTTTTGACCCCTGAAAGCACCGTCCAAATCCACAACTGTGCTAATCTGGTTAAGCGGAGCTGTCGGAGAAATGAATTTAAGCCTAATCTAAATTCCCACTTAGCACTAATTATGAGATTATTGACCTCACATCCCATAATCATAATCGAGCTTTTGGGGAGGGGGGGGGGCGGGAAGATCAGGGCGGGGAAGGTGTGGAAAAAGATAGCGGGCGCCGTATTTCCCCCGGATGGTGTGCGACAACGCTGCTCGGTCGGACGAGACGCAGAATTGTGTTTTTTTTTTTAAAAACACCCACACACACACACACACACACACACACCTTAAGCTTTTTACTGTCCAGAATGTCAGCATCCATCTTCAGCACCAAGGCCTGTCACACAAACCCGGGGAAAGTGTAAATGTGTGCGAGAGAGAAGCTGGAGGAGGGAGGAGGGGTTGTCCTTGAAGGAGGACAGAGGTGTTCAGCTGGATCTAATGTGATGGAGGAAACAAGTGAGGCACACACACACACACACACACACTCTGGCATCAATAGAATTCCTCTTCAGAAAAAAAAAAAAGGGGGGAAAAACATTTTCGACAACACAATCCATCCGGCTAAATCTGTTAGTCCCGTTCAACCCTCCATAGATCTGTCTTTTATACGGACAGTATAGGAGAGCTTGGAGACCCCCCCCCCCACACACTCCCCCACCGGCCCCGGCTGTGGACGGGCCCCGGCATCATCATTATCATCGGGCGGCGGCCCCTCTCAGATTGGCCAGGCAGCAGATCAAAAAGAAAAGCTTCTCAATCTTCTCCCCTCACTGAGGCGGCTCTGTAACTGGCATCTTTGGTCCTGCGATAATCCTCCATTGATCTACTTCAGAGAGCCGGGTCTAGGCGGGGGCTTCTGGGTGGAGGGTTAAAGATGCTGAGGAATGTCTGCCAGAAAAAAAAAATGTTCAGCAGCGGGTGCCAGATCTTATTATGACCACGCTGTCCTTTTTTTTTTATATACCTCTTTCTTACCCCCTCCCTTCTTGTTTTCAAGGTGCTTTGCTGATGAGGTGTTTTCAATGTTTGATGAGGCCTGGGAGCATCTACTGTGGATTCCACACAGATCATCATTTAGGGCTTTTGTATCGAGGCACAAAAGGTGATATATTCGGCACAAGCAATTAAAAAGCATATATCCGCTTCCACGTGCACACGAAGCCAGAGAGCGACAAATTAATTCACCTTATTGTTGTAGTTCCTTCCTTCGCTTTGAAGTCCACAAGGGGGACTTTAGTCTGGGAGGCAGGAGAGAGTGGAGGGGAGGGTTAGGAATAGGGGGGAACAATGGAGCAGAAAAGCCATTACCTCAGCTCTGCCTCGGAGCCTCTCAACGTCGCCATCTACTGGTGGACGGACGCATCGCTTGTTTTGCAGGACGGTTCTGCTGACTGGTAATGTGAGTGACGTCACTCGTCATAGTTTTTCAACTTTATGTTGTCGCATGTTGTGGAAATGATTCAAAGCAGTTCGCAGAAATGTATTTAAAAATAAAAAGTTGCTATAGTTGCTTAAATCTTTCCACGGGCCATAGAATACTCACCATTGACAAAAGCAAAAAATAAATATATATATATATATACATACATATTGTCATTTTTATGGACTAGTAATTAATTATAGAAATTAATTTAATATTATGTAGTCGTAGCTAGCATTAGCTACCTAGCATCAATCTTCTTATAGTTAATGTTGTGATAGTTATTATTTATCCAGCTAGCACCACTCTGCTAAAAGTTGTGTTGTAATAGTTAACATTTAGCCAGCTAGCAGCACTCTGCTTATAGTTAATGTTGTTGTATATAACATTTAGCCAACTAGCATCATTTGCTAATAGTTGTGTTTTATGTTAACATTTAGCCAGCTAGCATTACTCTGCTAATAGCTGTGTTGTCATGGTTAACATTTAGCCAGATAGCATCACTCTGCTAATAGTAAAGTTGTTGTAGTTAACATTTAGCCAGCTAGCATCCCTTTGCTAATAGTTATGTTGTTGTAGTTAACATTTAGCCAGCTAGCATCATTCTGCTAATAGTTATGGGGTTGTAGTCAACATTTAGCCAACTAGCATCACTCTGTTAATAGTTATGTTGATATAGTTAACATTTAGCCAGCTAGCATCACTCTGCTAATAGTTGTGTTGTCATAGTTAATATTTAGCCAGCTAGCATCAATCTGCTTATAGTTAATGTTTTCATAGTTAACATTTAGTCAGCTAGCATCACTCTGTTTCAAGTTAATGTTGTCATAGTTATCATTTAGTCAGCTAGCATCACTCTGTTAATAGTTATGTTGATATAGTTAACATTTAGCCAGCTAGCATCACTCTGCTAATAGTTGTGTTGTCATAGTTAATATTTAGCCAGCTAGCATCAATCTGCTAATAGTTGTGTTGTCATAGTTAATATTTAGCCAGCTAGCATCACTCTGCTAATAGTTGTGTTGTCATAGTTAATATTTAGCCAGCTAGCATCAATCTGCTTATAGTTAATGTTTTCATAGTTAACATTTAGTCAGCTAGCATCACTCTGCTAATAGTTGTGTTGTCATAGTTAATATTTAGCCAGCTAGCATCAATCTGCTTATAGTTAATGTTTTCATAGTTAACATTTAGTCAGCTAGCATCACTCTGTTTCAAGTTAATGTTGTCATAGTTATCATTTAGTCAGCTAGCATCACTCTGTTTCAAGTTAATGTTGTCATAGTTATCATTTAGTCAGCTAGCATCACTCTGTTTCAAGTTAATGTTGTCATAGTTATCATTTAGTCAGCTAGCATCACTTTGTTTATAGTAATGTTGTCGTAGTTAACATTTAGCCAGCTAGCATCACTCTGCTAATAGTGACTTCGCCATACATCACGTTTGGCCAGCTAGCATCACTCCTCTTACGCTACTTCACCACAGCTAGCATTAAGCTAACTAGCATGATCTAATGGTAACTCAAAAAAGGCATGTTTATATATTATTACTCGTTTTAACTGAATTGAAACTGGTTAGGAATGTAATTTTTTTAATAAATATGTTTCTTATTCTACAGGGACTTTCCAAACATGGCTTTCTCCATGTTCTTGTTAAATACAACAAGGAAGTTTACATTTATATTTACAAGAAACATAAAATAAGTTTACTTGCCTTTTGACATTTTTTTTTATCTTTTAATGCTAATTTCTACATATGAACACAAAAAAACAACAGTTTCATAGAACAACCTAAGCATGAATCAGAGTCTCTACTGAAACTGTTTTAATTTTATTTCCAAAGAAGAAGAAAAAAAAAACAAATGTAGCTCAAGTTCGTGAGGCCTTCAGGGGAAGCTGTATATATTATTGCTAATTCTGAGAGAGTATATGAGACTCACCACATCTCTAACACACACACACACCTGCCCACACTTCTCTGTATTAACCATGGAATTTGGCAAAAACATTGATAAGAAAGTGCACACACTCACACACACTCACACACAGCAGTGTAAAATTGGGTCAGCATTGGAGAGTGGGCTTTAATGCTGTGCACATACGCTCTCTAAAACTGATCTGCATATTCATGTGGGTGGCTATCAAAATGACACATGCACACACACACACACACACACACACACACCAGCGGAGTCACGCACACGCTGGCCTAAACTTATCAATCCCACACACGTGCCCACATGCAAATACACACACACAAATATTCACGCGCATAACAAAGTGGGAGCTACAGGGGGCATTTATGGTTCTCTCATTCTAATTTTCTGTCTAAAATGAGTTTCTTCCCGTTTCAGCTCCACCACTTCAATCATCCCCCCATTTTTTATCCCTTCACTCCTCCTGCCTTGGGTCCCGCTGGCAAAAGCAATAGTCAGCATTCCAAATATCATAAGGTCCGGGGCATAGGCGCTGATCCTGGAGGTTCTCCCGAGTTCAGGAAAGAAAAAAAAAAAAAAGAAAGCTTGTCTGAATACAGATTAGTCGTGTATGTTTTCCAAGTTTTCAAAAACTACTTCTTAGCCTAAAGTGCAAGACTTTCACCTTTAACCTTAACATGAGCGCGTTCTTGTGTTGATCTCACGTTAGTTTTCCTTCAACTTGTAATCTTACTTTTGGATCTTTTTGCAGCAGTTTGCACGGTATAGAAAAAACCCTGTTGCTATTGCATTTCCCCTCATCCCACTCTTCCCGCCACGTGTCGTTTATAACCTAAGCAACTTCAACTCTGACTCTTCTAACTCAAACAACTCAACACATTTTGAACTTTACAAGCTATTTTCAAGTTTAAATCTCTACTAATATTTCACTTCCTATTGTGATGATTAGATATGACAACATCTGTAGCTTCATCTTTTGATATATATTTGAAAGATAACTTTCATTAATGAACGTATTAAAGCCATCTTTTGGACAATGTTTCATTTATACATTCTGATGGTTGTGTAAATCTGCTATAATATGTTCACCAGTACTTATTTCTTCCCATTAATTCTTTTTAAACACAACATTTAGGCTTTTTTGGGTCAAATTTAGGACTAAACCTGCAATATTACACCCACCCAACTCTTTAATGGGTGTCAGCAAAAGATGTCTAAAGCAGCTTCCAAATAAGTAAGTAAGAAAGTTATTTTAATTTATATAGCGCTTTAAATAAAATAAAAACATTCTAATGGAATTTTCCAAAAGAAACCATTTATACACTTACGGTATTTTTTTTGTACATTGTGCACTATTACACCCACGTAATTTGAGACTTCTATAAGGGATATCAGCAAAAGACATCCAAAGCAGCTTCCAAATAAAGTAATTAAAAAAACGTTGTAATGGAATTTTCTAAGAGAAACCCGTTCAAAGTTTATGGTATCAACGTTTCTGTTCATTGTAGTAAGCAGTAGTAATAAAGTAAAAGTAATGGTGAAGAAAGTAATAGTTGTAATGGTAGTAAGATAAAAAGGACATTAACTTATTTATTTGCCACCATTAGTAATTTCATTAGTTTATTATAATACAAAAAACGTAAATTTTTTGCGGATTATTTTCTTCTTTTTTAACATTTTTTTTAACAATTCACACAATCTTACACTGATGGGAGTAGGCTGCGATGCAAGCAAGCAAGGTTAAGTGTTTCGCTTAGGGACGATCTCATCAGGAGCTTGGATTGAACCTTTAACCTCTTATGGAACAACCACTTAGATACATCGCCCAATAAATACGTCATTGACCCCTGATGGGCCGCGAAGGTATTGCAAGTAGGCTGCAAAATCGTTTCCAAAATGGTATCATTTTTTTTTGTGTAAATTTATTAAAAAAAAAACACATTATAATGTTTTAAATGGTAAAACTTGTTAAGTTTAAAAGGATATTAAAATTTTTCAAATATTCTTTTCATTATATTGTTTTTCCTTCGAGTATTATACATGTGACAAGGAATTGAGAACGCATTACAATGCCAGTACCATAAGAAGGTTATCGGTGAAATTCCCTTCTTCGGCAGGTGCGTATGTTCCCCCTGTCCAATACAAAGTTCAATGGATCCTGGCCACCTGTCCAGGGTGTCCCTCGCCCCCTCCCCCAAGGTCGCACCAATCACTGCAATTATCTCACCCTTCAAAATAAAAGTCCACCTGCCGCTCCAAGAGACAATGACTACTCTAGAAAGGAAGCTCTGAGAGGTAGAGATTCTCTCCGCGTGGATACACTTGTCAAAAACTATTTTGCCTTCACAACTTTTTCTCTTTTTTTTTCCTGCGAGGAACAAGATTTTTTTTTTTCCTCTGACAAAGCATTTTCCTCCTTATTTGCAGACGGCGAGGAAGAGACAGGGCTCAAGTCGGAATGTGAGAAAGTGAGAGGATGTAACAAAGGATTCCGAGCCAGTAAGCAGATATCTCTGAAGGCCGCTAGGGGCCGGTGAGTGATGGGGGGGGGGGGGGGTGGATGGATGGAGGAGGTGTCTTTTGAAGAGGAGAGATGGCGAAGCAGAGAGGAAAAGGAGGAGAGACCGAGGGGATGAGACGAGGAGGGAGAGGGAGTCTCTTGTGGATGTGTTTGGGGACCCACACTGTGGGTGATTTATTTCAGAATACTAATACGTCTTTGATCTGCTCTGCTTTAAAAAAAAAAAAAAAACACCCTGCTGGGATATGGGCACGTGCACACACACACACACACACACACACAATAAGTGGACACAACTGCATTGATAAAACACACCGCGAGCGGTCACACACTGACAGCGCTCACTCTCTATCACACGTTCCCTGGAACACACACACCGAAGGCTTCTAATCTACTTTAACTATCATCAACTCCATGGAGATCCAATTACAAAGATGGAGGGATATTTGTTTTCCTCTGTTCTTCCTAAAAGACTAATTAAATTTCCATGCAAAGATGAAATTAATTGATACAACAGAAACGCCTTCTCGTCTCTATGATTCCCGCTGTAATGTGCTTTAATTGCGCACCCTGCTACCGCTGCTGCCCCACTTTTCCCTTCAAAATAAAATCTTTTTTCTTTCTCTCGCTCTCTCTCTTTTATACTTCCCCACATCACTCCAGATTGGGGTCACGAGGCGAGTGCTTATCCCAGCGTGCACCGGTCTGGAGGCCGGCAATCACAACAGCGAGGGAAGAAGGAGAAAAAAAAGAAAAAAAACCCCAGACAAACAAACAGCAAGACTCAAATCTATAACTATAAAAAGTGAATTTCTTCAGCCGTGCTGGGCGCGACATGAAAGATGGAGAAGCTGCCGAGTGAGTCTCGTCTTCCTCAAATATTCATTTGTCTGCAATTATATATATACATGTTGTTGCCACGTATTCACTTTAGCATTCGCCTCAACGGGCCGTCCAACTCACGACATGATATCATGATAGTCTTAATGGATTTTATCACCTACAGTATAACATAATGCTGTCACTGGGCCGCAAATTTAAAAAAACATAATTTATATCATCTCTATTGATTATTACTGTCTGAAAGGGGTTTTGTTTTAAAAAAAAGTTTGTGACTCTTGACACGTCAAGACAGTTGAGTTTACTCAAAAAATAACATGAAAACCAATAAAAAGTATGGATGGATGGATTGATGGATGGATTGGTGGTCGGATGGACGGACAGATGGATGGATGGATGGATGGATGGATGGATGGATGGATATATAGCTTGTGGGCTGGATGGATGGATGGATGGATTGGATGGATATATAGCTAGTGGGCTGGATGGCTAGTTGGACGGATGGATCGGTGGATAGATGGATATATAGCTAGTTGGATGGATGGATGGATGGACGGATGGATGGATGGATATATAGCTAGTCGGCTGGATGGCTAGTTGGATGGATGGATGGATCGGTGGATAGATGGATGGGTGGATGGATGGATGGATATATAGCTAGTCGGCTGGATGGCTAGTTGGATGGATGGATGGATGGGTGGATAGATGGATGGGTGGATAGATGGATGGATATATAGCTAGTTGGCTGGATGGCTAGTTGGATGGATGGATAAATGGATCGGTGGATGGATGGATATATAGCTAGTTGGATGGATGGATGGATGGATGATAGATGGATGATAGACGGATGGATGGATGATAGATGGATGGATGGATGGATGATAGATGGATAGATGGATGGATAGATGGATGGATGAATAGATGGATGAATAGATGGATGGATGGATGGATAGCTAGTTGATGGATGGGTGGATGGATGGATAGCTAGTTGATGGATGGGTGGATGGATGGATGATGGATGATAGATAGCTAGTTGATGGATGGATGGATGGATGATAGATAGCTAGTTGATGGATGGATGGATGGATGATAGATAGCTAGTTGATGGATGGATGGATGGATGGATGGATGGATGGATGGATGGATGGATGGATGGATGGATGGATGGATGGATGGATGGATGGATGGATGGATGGATGGATGGATAAATAGCAACGATAAAAACCATCCGTGGTGCAAAAGGTTTGAAAATACTGGCCATAATTTGCTCCAATTGCTCATTATTTCAATTCAACTGTTGCGCTGATTTGTTCACACATTTTTCTTTGTTGTCTTTTTCCGTCAGTATTCCAAGTACTTCATGAAATGTACTTCCCCAACCTCTCTCTCACGGAGTTGGAAGAAATACAGCCGATACATTACGACCAGAGAAGTCTACGTTCATTCATCTCAGTTGGCTGCGAGGGAGAGAAGTATACAAACAGTGATGGGTTTTTTGGGGTTTTTTTTTCCTCCCACAAATATTCACTTGTCAAGTCTGGACATATATCTTCGGCGATGAGGGAAAAAAAACAAACCAGCAAACATCCATAAATGGAAGCGTCGATCGCTGACAACCCTCAGCCGAGGAGTTTCAGGGGTATTTTCTTTCAACGCCATCCATCCATTTCTCCTCGCTCAGGCTGGAAATAGCGATGATGAATCTCCTCCTGTGCCAGCCTCGTGTCTCGGCTGAAACATGGTCGCTGCGAGCGACTCCTGGTACCCCACCTTCTGCTGCTCCTCCGGGAGGTCCCGGGCTCCTCCTCGTGGATGCGGCAGCTCGGCGGTGCCAGCTCTCATAAGGGGGGGCCCCCTGGTTGAAAAAAACCTATAGAAGCAGATGTTATCAGTCACTGCGGCGGCGAGCCCGGGAGGAATCATCATCGGACTCATAAAGTCTATGATTGGACTTTACACTTCCCCGGGGTGTCGTCCGGGCCCCGGCTCTGGGTTTTTTTTATGGCCCGAGTGTTAGCGTGGGAGCTAATATAAAGAAAAAGAGAGAGTAGGCCCTGACGATATGAAGGTGATTATATGTCCGCGATGAGTTCACTGTCACAAGAATTAATAAGTGCAGATCTGGAGGCGCAGTTGACCTCAACACTTACTCCATCTTAACACACTCGCTCGGATCCGATGGCAGCTCTCTTTAGCCCGTCAGCCCCCGTCTGCGTATCGGTAACATGGTCCGACTAAATTTGATGAATAAGCGGGTCTGGCAGGACGGCATCTATTGTTACTTGAGTGTCGGCTCCTTTTCGCCGGCTCTCGGAAATGTGTTTTTTTTAAAGGATCAAAATGTATATTAATTAATGAAATATGAATCTGTACTATTCAGCAACAAACACATCAATTACATATGAATATATTAATTACAAATTTGCCCTTGATACAACGTTTTTTGACACAAGTAAAAACAGTTTCATTTTTTAAAAATTGCGATGTATCCCCAAATTTCACTGATGGATGGATGGATGGATAAAACAAGAAAAAAAAGAGCAATAAAAGAACAAAAAGAAAAATAACTGAAATCTAAGTATAAAGAACAAATAAAAATAACACAAAGAAAAGGATACAAAGATTTACATGGAATAGAATCATCTTTTCACTCCCAAACTCAGAATTGTACAATATAATAGCACAAGGACTGAATGAGTCCCTGAGTCTATTAGTGTTGCATCATGGGAAGAAGAATTCCTTCTCCATCACTGATGACAGTGTTCAGAGGATGACTGTCATCATTCATGATGGACAGTAGTTTGTCCAGTGATCATACCTCATACGTCACCTCATAACAATCAAATATTATGTTTCTCTAATGAGAAAGAAGGAGCCAAGGTCTCAAGCATTAACTGAGCACAAAATTGAATATTTATGTGATCCTTTTAAGGGCCAAATCTCGCACGACAAGTCATTTAAAGTGTTTTTAAATTCAATAAAAAAAAATGTAATCCAAATAAAAAGTTACTTATCAAATTGAAAAAAGCACTTTGATTAAAAAAAGAAATTCAATTAAAAAAAAGTTACTTCACTCAAAAGATATTTGTAATAAACAAAATAAAAATGTACTTCAGTGAAAGAAAAATTCAATCACATAAAAAAATGCTTCAATCAAATAAAAGTTACTTCAATCAAAAATCTTCAATCTTTTTTAATAATAACTTTGATTTTCAATTTCAAATTGAGAACAAAAAAAAACCTTACATGTGTTGAAACCAATGAATCTCAAATGGAGTGTATCTGGTTCGTTACAATGAAAATGACTCTTTTTGTTTTTATTCCTAAAATGGTCACAGAGGAAAGGAGTCGAGACAGGGATTGTAAGGTGGTGAAGAAAACCTACTGGTCCAGAAGTCACTGAATCTTCAAGACATGTAACAAGGGTTAATCTGAAAAATAGCTGACTTGTTAGAGGGTTTTTTTCTTCACCTCATCTCCACCGAAAACTGTAGTTCCTGTCCGGAAGAACAAGATCAAGGAGATGGAAAGACGTGTTTTCTCGTGGCCGATGTCTCCCTTTACGATGGTTGAGGATCAAAGGAGGTTTGAGGCGGAGCTGCTGCTTCTTACATGTGAGAAGCCGTGAGTGTCGATGGTTTGAGAGGAACGTCCCCTGGTCCTTCTGACGGGAGGTCAGGATCCAAGCAGGGTTTGACCTGAAGGAGGGAACGTTGTGGCTGGAGCAGGTCCGACCACATCGAGGCAGACCTCCAACAGAACTGATTTGATCAGGATTAAAAAAATAGTTTCTAGGAGTGTCATCGGTGCAGAGAGCCATCAACAGATCACAGCAACTACTGGTGAAAAAAACGCGGCTCAGATTAAGGCGAAGCTTCAATCCACAATTCTGACTTTGGAGTTGAAGGTCATGAATAATAAAAACACTAAAGAACTTGATGTTCACGCACCGAGAATGAAATAAACAAATAACATGATAGAGAAATAGAACATGATGAAATAAAGTTCATACAAGTGTAAGATAAAGATAAAAAAGAGTTTATTAGATCATTCATTTATTATACATTATATAAACTTTCTTTGAGGAGATCTTTTGTTCTACCGCGGGTTTACTCCGGGTGTTCCTGGTTTCCTCCCACAGTCTAAAAACATGCCATAAAAAGTCCTGTTCATCTGTTTGTGTGTGTGGGAATTAATAGTTGTGTGTCTCTGTGTGGAGGGGGGGGGGGGGGTCCCCTGCCTCTCACCCGTAGTAGCTGGGATCGGCTTCAGCCCATCCATGACACCGTTAATAGAATTAGGGTTAGTTAATTATATGAGACTATTTTGTTGAGGAAACAGTTGAAATATTATTTTATTTTATTTTTTATTATTATTATTTTTTTTATTTTAATTTATATGCAGCTCATTGTTTTAATTTTAATTTTAATTTTAATTTTGTGTGGTTAACACCAGAACATCTGATTCTGAGATTTGTTCTGTTTTTACTTTATTAACAGGTCACTTAATTGAATTGCTTTTAGGCATCTCTATTAATTTAATTTTAATTTTAATTTAAATTTTAATTTTAATTTTAATTTTAATTTTAATTTTAATTTTAATTTTAATTTTAATTTAAATTTAAATTTAAATTTAAATTTAAATTTAAATTTAAATTTAAATTTAAATTTTAATTTTAATTTTAATTTTAATCATAATCCTGTGTTGTGTTTACGACACTGGCAATAAACCTGTTCTGATTCTGAGATATGAGATTCAAAACTGTCACGTTTAACTATTTGGAGCTGAAAAAAGCGATAAAAGTAAAAAATAAATAAATAAAAGAAAAAATTGAGATAATTCTTAAAACAGTTATGAAGCCACGATAGGCATATTAAATAATAAAAATGAATTGAATGGGTCGAAAAATAATGAAGTAGTTTTACACAGAGGGATGAGCACAATTTAATTTAATTTCTAGTTCGACTTCGAATATGCTGATCTTTTTTTAGGACACATTGCCCTCTAGTGGTCTTGAGCGGCACTGCGCGTCAAAACGTCACTTCCGCCACGTCCTTGTTTTGATGGTTCCTGAAGTAAACATGGTCCACGACGAGCTGCTGGTTCGCCTGAACGACCGAGGCTACACCAACTGGCTGAAGGCAGGACGGTGTCTGCTCATCCTGAAAGAAGCGCTTCATCCTTTCATCGACGCCCGGATGAGAAGTTTCCACACGGACCTCCTCTACCAGAACACACGTCTGAGGAGACCCTGTGGCTCCTCAGCCTGTAGACCGAGAAAGAACAAGGTGAGGAGAGAATACCACCTTATGAATGCCTGGACCTTCTGAACCATTCCTCAGATTAGGCTGCCATAACATTATGACCACTTATAAACAAGCCATTTTAGTGTGACTTTTGTAACCAGGTGTGTCTCTCCACAGCTCACCTGGGCTTGTCAGTCATGTTCTGAGTGGAAAAGTGAGATCTTGAGACACCACAGGCAGCCAGAGAGTACCATCTACTGGGACAACTGTCACCCTCCATCGTGGAGGACAGACCACTGGGAGGTGGCGAAGGTGAAGTTCTTGCACTAAGATCTCGGACCTGTTTCTGTGTGTGTGTCTGTGTGTGTAATGTTTGTGTGTCTGCAGGCGTACATGCCTCGGGGTCAAGCCAAGGTCAAGAGAGCAGATCAGTGCGACGCTGCCGCTCTGCTCAACCTCATCAACCACTGTGGCTGTTTCAAGTCAGTGAATGCAGCACGTGTGAGAGAGGTGAGTCCCTGAACACACCAGCAGACGTTGTTAATATGTGGCCTAGCTAGCTGTACATTCACGCTCAAGTGGGGGCAAAATGGCCGTAAAGGTTATGTTCCCGAAACACGATTTCCGCAAATTTTTGTGCAAACTTTGCGAGCATGTAGCGACAGCCTTTGACACTCAAACGACTCAAGACTTTACACCAATGATGCGTGACTTTGGCCAACCTAAACCTCGTCTTCCCGTACGCCCACAGTAGTATTTCCAAAAAAATGTGACCTTTCAACCTCAGAGGTCAACTTTTCTGCGCCCGCCCCGGCTAGTTTGGAACCTTTTGACCACAACTTGACCCGAGACTCTATCGCGACTTCTTCCCCCCTCAATACATATAAGTTCTGATTCCAATATTTAAAAAATATAACATTTCTTAATTCAATCCTTTTAAATTCATAGCCACGACATTAAAATGTTGGTATAATAGACCCACCAGGCAATAGTTTATTATTGTTAATTAATATTAATATTCAAAACTTATATTGAATTTATATCATTTATTTCAAATTCTATGTGTAAAACACTTTGTTTGAAAAACATTAAAATGATATTAATAGGAAAACAAACAAATTCAACCTTTCAATATACACTAACTATTTCATTATTTAAAAACAAATTAAAGTTATTAAATGCTTTAAAAATGTAAACAAAAAAAAGTGTAAACATTTTCAATTAAGTTCAACAATTAACTTTTCTCATGGCACTCATATACTTGCATATTTATTTGACCCATATTGAAACCAATGGAAGAAATATTTTTTCTATGTTTGTCTCATGTTTAATCTTCACTTGTATGTGCATTTTTATAGAATATCAACTATTTTTCTATGAATAATAACTTTCTTTTAACTCCTTTCTTTGTTTTTTATCATCAACGTTTTTTTTTAAGGTATACATATTATTTTATTAGTGTTTATAAATTTAATTATGCAACAAAATAGTTAGAAACTTAAATCGGGTTAAATAAGAAACAAATTAAATCCACTAAAAACATTAATACAGACATTATTCTAAATAGAAAAAATGTTACGACAAAACTTACTTTACTATTGATTTGTGCCGGTTTTGTACTAAAATATAAAATAAAAAGATTTCAAATTCAATGTATCATGATGTTGTTTTTGCTATTGTCTTTCTATTTCTATACATTTATTTGATGTTGTGTTTAGCTCTGAAAAGGAAATATCTAATTAAAAAGTTGAGATTACAAGTTAAATAAAAAGAAGGTATATAGTAAACATATTTTCAAATAAATATATTGATATTATGTTTATCAGTCCAATATTTTAAATCATTATAAACAAGTGTAAAAATATGATTTTAAAGTTTTATTTATTAATAATATTTAGTGGTTTAATCCAACTTCTTGTCTAGTTCTGTTAAAAAAATAGGTGTTATTTGAACTGTTTTTTATTTCCAGGAAAATTATGTGATTATTATTCTGTTTTATAAGTTTGTGATTCTGAAACACACTTGACTAATATTAAGTTTTAAACTAAGGCAAGTATTGGCAACATGATCGTGTTTCATTTGTAAATCATATTTTTCACAATTAATTGAAAGCTTTTTTGTGTTTCCACATTAATAGCTTTTATGAATTATCATTTTTAAACTACTTAAATCAACAATATATTTGCATTTTTAAAAATTGCAGTACTTAATGTGACCTTTAGAGGGCGCGTAACATCCTTCTATCAAACAGGACATTTGCTCATAAACGACACGTGATTCAAGTGTGTTTATGAAAGTTAGTGTGTATTTATTTTTCACATTTTCCAGGTCATCAGTCACAGAAACCAGCTGATGCACTCGTGCGAGCTGCGCGTGAAGGACGAGTGGATGAAGAAGTTCCAGGAGACGCTGGAACAGTTTGCGCGTCTGTTCCGTCAGGTTCCTCAGATGGTGGCGGCAGAACATCAGATCCATAAGGTGAAGAAGAGAACCTCCCGCCAAAACTCACGACCCTTCATCGTCACGTAATAACAATTACTGTCCAGATGCTGAGTGTGGATTTGTCCATTTGCGTCTCTGGCTTAGACCAACCGGACGGGGACGGGTCCGAGACCGGCCCGGAATTGATCGTCCAATGGGAAGCAGCGTTGCTACAGGAGAGGCTGCAGGAGCTGTTGAGCGAGGACGAGAGTTCGGAGGTGAGAGAACAATGAATCCGGATATAAACGTGGTCACAAATCTCTCCGTGGCTCAGGTCCAATACTTGTTTCAGAACCGAGAAGACGCCACGAGTATTACTGGATTCCTGCAGGCCAACGAAGACCTGAGACAAAAGTTCTGGCAGGAGCTACAAGAACTGTCCCTGCAGGCAGGGAGGAGCACTGCGGAAGATTAAAACCTCATTGTGTTGTATTTAATTATATGAAAATTAAAAGGTAATGACCTTTTAATTCTGTGTTGTATTTAATTATATGAAAATTAAAAGGTCATGACTTTTTACTTTTGTGTTGTATTTAATTACATGAACAGGAAACGACGCAAACAGGTTTTTTTCTAACTCTAGAAAACGAAACTTAACTTCGAGAAACTGGCAAATCAGGCTGATTTGACTCAATCACGAATTTTGTATTACATTTTTTCAAAGCTTTCTACATAATTGAACTGTTGAGGAAATATGTTGTTCAAAAGCAATGCGACTTTTTTTGTATCGTTATTTTAATTTGTATGTTCGTAAAAGTGGAAAATGTTTTATTAAACGTTGTTTTTTTAAACTTATGGAACTTTTTTTTTTTTTGATCAACCACAGGTTAATACTTGCTTCCGTTTTGAGGCACTGCTGGGTTTTATTTGGGAATGGAATGTGTGGGAATAGTTTACTCGGATAAGCCTTCAGGAAGAACACTAACTTTATTTTCCTTCGTTTAAAACCAGCCGTAATTCATTCTAGTTTGTGTTTTTTCCCGATTGTGAATTTGTTAAATAATTTATGTTGCTTATAGTTTTATCACAATAAACATGTAGTCATGCTTACTGCGACTCACAATGAGCTGGAAGGAATGTGCCCAGTTAGAGTTTCGTTTCTCGAGAAATGAGAGTTTGTGCATTAAGATACAGTGACCTTCAGAAAGATAAGGTCGCTGAACTCAGCGTGCAGGAGATGACAATGCGATGGCTGCGTTCAGCAACAAATGAACAAACCGTTTGTACTCAAGTGTGTCGTCATCTAAAATATGGAATAAAAAGCTAGTACGGAGAGAGGTTCTTCAGTGGTTTGGGACGAGCCTTGCCAAGCTTTGCTGGTGGTAAAATCTGTATTCTGACTCTCTTTGTTATTCTAGAACATGTCTCTGTTCTCATTCCGAATTGTCCGGGAGTAATTCCCTGACATAACTCTGTCTCTCCGTTAATCAATAACAAATGACGGAGTATAAAGACGCGTCCCAAACAGTTCTTACTTCAAAGTGGAATCAGACTTTCTCGTGAAGGCTCTGTATTACTCTCCTTGTACAAGTAAAACTGTTGTCTGTGACTTTAAACCCATTCTGGTCTGTGATTCCCTGCGTTCACAGCTTTAAATCAGATTTTGAATCTGACAAAAACATTTAAAAATGTTATATATTCTATATTATTATAAACATGAATCCAGGTATTACTGACCAGTAGATGAAATATAAATCTGGTTTATGATTTTTCAATTGTTAGTTTCAAAATGTTCTCTTTTTGGACGAAGATGAAGACAAGGATCAGTTAGCGATAGTGGCTACATTAAACATACGTTTTTGCCTTTAACACTAAGAAGAGATCACAATAATCTCAACCCTTAGTCAACATGAGGGTGAGTAGAAAATGAGTGAAATTTGAATTCTGGGTGAACTTTCACTTTAATAAAGACACTTAAGTTCATTTGCAATTAAATATTGCGCTGCACTGGTCCGTCTGTTCCAAGCCTGTGGTAATTATACCACCATGTTGTTCAAAGCCATTGGTTCTCAAGTCAATTATATGCACTTGTGATAATAAAGACCAATTGAAAACTAGATTTGAGATATAATTGTCAATGGGCTGAACTCAACATAGGACTGAGCTCGCTGTTCAGGCTTCTCACTTCCTTGTGAATTTCCTGCCGTCAACATGGCCAACCAACCTTTAGAAGGCCGCATGAACGAAAGAAAATACTTGAACTGGCTGAAGGCTAATAAATGTCTGGAGTTCCTGAGGGAAGCTCTCCTTCCATTCGCCGACGCTCAGATGAAAACTTTCCACAACAACCTGCTCCAGAAAGAAAACCTGAAGAATAAATCTTGCTCCTCGGGTTGTAAACCGAGCAATGACGAGGTGAGTAAACTTCCTTACGAATGCTTGGACCCTCGCCGGAACATTACAACCACCTAAACCACAATCAAGTCTCTTGCACCTGTAAACAAGTCTTACCTGTAAAGTTACATTTTCGTAACCTAGGTGTGTCTATTCCACAGGAATGGGGATGTGACGTATGTTCTGAGTGGCAAACTGAGATCTTGAAGCACTACAGACAGCTGGATAATAACATCTACTGGGGAAACTGTCACCCTCCATCGTGGAGGACAGATTACTGGGAGGTGGCGAAGGTGAAGTTCTGCACTCAGTTCTTGGACTTGTGTGTGTGTGTGTGTGTGTGATGTTTGTGTGTCTGCAGGCGTACATGCCTCGAGGTCATGGCAAGGTCAAGAGAGCAGATCAGTGCGATGCTGCCGCTCTGCTCAACCTCATCAACCACTGTGGCTGTTTCAAGTCATTGAATGCAGCACGTGTGAGAGAGGTGAGTCCCTGAACACACCAGCAGACATTTTGTTAATATGTGGACAATCAAGGTGTTTGTTTGACACACTGAAGTAACTTTTTTTTTTTTACAATATATTTGTCTTTTATGTTGATGGAAAATAAATTTAACATTTTATACATATTTGAATATATACAGTATTTTTTTTTCATCCATAATAATTTGTCAAAAAGTTGTTTTCCCCTTTATTTTATATTTTATATTTATTTATTTATTGTACTAAAAACAAATTATAAATAAATTATCTAATACAATAGTTAATGATATGAGCGACGTGGCTTTTGTACTAACATTCACCTATAATTATTACACTAAACATTTAACCCTAAATTTTGCCTGATTTTGTTTTTCCTTTTCGTAAATTGAACTTTATTTTCTCTATATTTATTTTCGATGTTGTCATTTGTGTTGTGTAAAATGGAATTCACTCATTAAAAACTTGAGACTGCAGGTTAAATAAAATAATTAAAAGAAATGTCTAGTTAACCAAATGAATATATGATGACAATATTTATATTTAAATATATTGACATAATGTTTAGCGCTTTTATCTTTAAACTCATAGTTTTAACCACAGATATGAGTATTTACTCATATCTATTTACTGGTTTTAGCTCAAAGACAATGTCAGGTGTAATTAGACATCGGGCAATTTGATTTAACAGGACATTTGCTCATAAGTGACACGTAAAGTGTGTTTCTGAATATAGTTCTACATTTTCAGGTCATCACTCTCAGAAACAACCTGGCGCACTCCGGCAAGATGAGTATGGAGGACAATTGGATGACGAAATTCCAAAGGACACTTGAAACATTTATGGATGAGTTACATCGTGTTCCAGAGATGGAGAAAGCGAAACAACTGATCAGCAAGGTTTAGAAAACATTCTAACTGCCTATACTTGTGAGTTTTCATCATCGTGTGAAAACAATTACTGTCCAGGTGCTGACATCCGTTTTGAGGATTACCATCGATCCCATGATTGAAACTGGGAACTCTGACGAAGAAGAAAGGATTGGTGGCGGGTTCTCGAGACCGAGAACACCCCCACAATCCTACCAACCCCCACAATCCAACGACCTCTGCAGGATCCTATAGATGCTGCGAGTGAGGGCGACACATAGCCGGCCCGTGGCAACAGACAAGTATGCGACAGCTTAGGGCCCCGCAGCCAGTAAGGGGCCCCCTAGAGAAATTAAAAAAAAAAAAAAAAAAATTAAATTTTTGCATGTATGAGTTTTGCGCTCTGTATGATCAAATATATATAATTGTAAAAATAAAATAAAATAAAATGTCGCAAAAAAAGAACTTATCCTTCTGCAGCAGTGAAAAGAAAGTGGAAGAACGAGGAGGAAGATGAAAAAAGATAAAGGTATGTTTATATGTCGTAAATGTTAATTTAACGAGATGTGTGAAGCCGTTAATAGCTAGTTAAACACGAAATAGATTTATCTTTCAACTGGCCTGTTTTAGCTTAATATTCATACTAAAGTAAAAATATTTATATGTATATAGCACACTGCAACATACAAAACAAAGTTTTTGCTAATGTTTGATAGTAAACATATGTTTGCAAGCAAGTGCAGTGCAAGCAGTATGTTTTTGGATCAGGCTGATAAGCTCAAATTGTTTGCTGCAGAGCATAGTCATTTATGTGAGTAAAATAAACATTTTATTTTTTATTTTATTTGTATTTTTACATTAACTCATAATGTAAAACTTCCCCAAGAAACACTCTTGAAGTACTTCTACTACTTTGGAGGCACAGAATCCTGCTCAGGCTCAACTGTGGGAAACACATCAGGTCAGGGAAAGACTGGCACTACACAGTACATTTAATTTGTAATAATAAGAATTAGAAGCATACTTGTCATACTGATATAAGATTTGAAACTTTTATTTCAATAAAAGTAAACATAAAAACACCTTTTATAATTGCTCATTGTACTGCAGAACATTCAGAAATAAATAATAATTATGTCCAAAACGTTTTCAATGTCCTTATTCGTCTTTCTTTTTTAATTATTGCAACACAACACATTGGGCCCCCATGGAGGCTTGGGCTGGTCCTTGTCGACAGAGTTAGAATTAACAATATAATTAATTACTTATATTGAATTAATGTCTTTTATTATATTTTATTTAGTGTGTAATCTTTTTTTGCATCTCAATATTTTTCTTTTAATTTAGATTAGAATACAAGAAAACTAATTAGGATGTCTCTCAATGGGGGATCGGGACACAGGGAACTTGAAAGAACCATTTGGCCGGAAAGAGACGACCTCCCGGACGGGAAATTTGCCTTAAATAAAGCAATGTTTCTACAGCTCGGATCCATTTTCTCCCGCGGCTACCTGTACAGTCACAGGGAGAAAGTGCTCCCGATCAGCCGTAATTGAAAGCCTGTATTTTGTTTAACTTGAAGCGGCAAATAAACGACCAGTTACACACTCTGGATTGTTCATCTTTCTCCACGAGGCTAAGTATAAGACCCGGGGCGGATGGGACGTCGTGTTGGAGCGACGGAACGGACTCGAAATTGTTCAATTAATCCTGAAAGAAACTTGCACCCAGTGAAGAGTTTTAAGGATCGGGGAAATGTGAGTTCTTCTACTAGAGCGGCTCAAAATTCTCGCTGCAGAGTTTTGTATGAACTGCAGGTGAGACAGATCCTTCTTGTTTAGACACCAAAATAAACTGTTACAATAGTCCAAAGTTTAGAGATTTTTCTCAGTTGAAGGAAACAGTTTCCGTTTTCTTCAGTGTTGAACTAGAGACATGTCTTTATCAAATACAACACCCAGGTTTCTCAGGCTCAGTTTGACAGACTGGTCTAATTCACCCAAGTACTGAATCAACCTGGGACTTTATCATCAGGTCGTTTCATCGTCAGCTCCGTTTTTATATATATATATAATATATATATGTATAATATAATAATATAATATATTCTATATATATATATATATATATGTATATTTTTTTTTAAATGAAAAGTTGCTGTATTTGCTGTGGCTAATTGGAAAAAAAACAATTTCAATCAATAAAGTTCTACCTACCTACCTACCTACCTACCTATTATTATAAACATGAATCAAGGTACTACTGACCAGTAGATGAAATATAAATGGGGTTTAAATTTTGTTAGTTTCAAAATTTTCTCTTTTTGGACGAAGATGAAGACAAAGATCAGTTAGCGATAGTGGCTACATTAAAATGAAAATACGTTTTTGCCTTTAACACTAATACTAACACTCGTGATAATAAAGACCAATTGAAAACTAGATTTGAGATATAATTGTCAATGGGCTGGACTCAACATAGGACTGAGCTCACTGTTCAGGTTTCTCACTTCCTTGTGAATTTCCTGACGTCAACATGGCCAACCAACCTTTAGAAGGCCGCATGAACGAAAGCAAATACTTGAACTGGCTGAAGGCTAATAAATGTCTGGAGTTCCTGATGGAAGCTCTCCTTCCATTCGCCGACGCTCAGATGAAAACTTTCCACAACAACCTGCTCGAGAAAGAAAACCTGAAGAATAAATCTTGCTCCTCGGGTTGTAAACCGAGCAATGACGAGGTGAGTAAACTTCCTTACGAATGCTTGGACCCTCGCTGAACGATTCCTCCCATCAGGCCGCCGTAACATTACGACCACCTAAACGCTGTTCAATGACAATCAAGTCTCTTGCACCTGTAAACAAGTCTTACCTGTATAGTTACATTTTTGTAACATAGGTGTGTCTATTCCACAGGAATGGGGATGTGACGTATGTTCTGAGTGGAAAGGTGAAATCTTGAACCACTACAGACAGCTGGATAATAACATCTACTGGGACAACTGTCACCCTCCATCGTGGAGGACAGATTACTGGGAGGTGGCGAAGGTGAAGTTCTGCACTCAGTTCTTGGACTTGTGTGTGTGTGTGTGTGTGTGATGTTTGTGTGTCTGCAGGCGTACATGCCTCGAGGTCAAGCCAAGGTCAAGAGAGCAGATCAGAGCGACGTGTCTGCTCTGCTCAACCTCATCAACCACTGTAGCTGTTTTAAGTCAGTGAATGCAGCACGTGTGAGAGAGGTGAGTCCCTGAACACACCAGCATTTGTTGAGACATTTTGTTAATATGTGGATAATCAAGGTGTTTGCCTGACACACTGCAGTAACTTCTTTTTTTATATTTGTCTTTTATGTTGATAGAAAATAAATGTAACATTTTATAAATATTTGAATATATACAGTGTTTTTTGTTATACATAATTATTTGTCACAAAGTTGCTATTTTCCCCTTTATTTTATATTTTATAGTTATTTATTGTACTAAAAACAAATTATAACAAAATTATCTAATGCAATAGTTAATGATTTGAGCGACGTGTGGCTTTTTTGTACTAACATTCACCTATAATTATTACACTAAACATTTAACCTTAACCCTGATATTGTTTTTCCTTTTCTGAAATTTAACTTTATTTTTGATGTTGTCATTTGTGTTGTGTAAAATGGAAATCATTCATTAAAAACTTGAGACTGCAGGTTAAATAAAATAATTAAATGAAATGTCTAGTTTACCAAACGAATATATGATGACAATATTTATATTTAAATATATTGACATAATGTTTACCTCTTTAATCTTTAAACTCATACTTTTAACCACAGATATGAGTATTTACTCATATCTATTTACTGGTTTTATCTCAAAGACAATGTCAGGTGTAATTAGACATCGGGCAATTTTATTTAACAGGACATTTGCTCATAAATGACACGTAATTCAAGTGTGTTTCTAAATAAAGTACATTTTCAGGTCCTCTTTCTCAGAAACGACCTGGCGCACTCCAGCGAGATGAGTATGGAGGACGAGTGGATGACGAAATTCAAAAAGACACTTGAAACATTTGTGGATAAATTACATCGTGTTCCAGAGATGGAGAAAGCGAAACAACTGATCAGCAAGGTTTAGAAAACATTCTAACTGCCTATACTTGTGAGTTTTCATCATCGTGTGATAACAATTACTGTCCAGGTGCTGACATCCGTTTTGAGGATTACCATCGATCCCATGATTGAAACTGGGAACTCTGACGAAGAAGAAAGGATTGGTGGCGGATTCTCGAGACCGAGAACACCCCCACAATCCTACCAACCCCCACAATCCAACGACCTCTGCAGGATCCTATAGATGCTGCGAGTGAGGGCGACACGTGGCAACAGACAAGTATGCGACAGCTTAGGGCCCCGCAGCCAGTAAGGGGCCCCCCAGAGAAATAAAAAATTATTCTTATTATTTTTTTTTTTGCATGTATGAGTGGTGCTTTCTGTATGATCAAATATATATTATTGTAAAAATAAAATAAAATAAAATGTCGCAAAAAGAGGACTTATCCTTCTGGAGCAGAGAAAAGAAAGTGGAAGAAAGAGGAGGAAGACGAAAAAAGATAAAGGTATGTTTATATGTCGTAAATGTTAATTTAACAAGATTTGTGAAGCCGTTAATAACATATTAGCTAGATAGTTAAACACGGAATACATTTATCTTTCAACTGGCCTGTTTAAGCTTAATATTCATACT
The DNA here is from genome assembly GCF_982586985.1 of Callionymus lyra. Lineage (NCBI taxonomy): Eukaryota > Metazoa > Chordata > Actinopteri > Syngnathiformes > Callionymidae > Callionymus > Callionymus lyra. The sequence continues at coordinate 12,692,041 of NC_141833.1, forward strand.
AAAGTTAAAAAATTAAAAAAATAGCACACGGCAACATACCAAACAACGTTTTTGCTAATGTTTGATAGTAAACATATGTTTGCAAGCAAGTGCAGTGCAAGCTTTGTGTTTTTGGATCAGGCTGATAGGCTCAAATTGTTTACTGCAGAGCATGGTCATTTTGTTGAGTAAATAAACATTTTATTTTTTATTTTATTGGTATTTTTACATTAACTCACAATGTAAAGCTTCCCCAAGAAACACTGTTGAAGTACTTCTACTACTTTGGAGGCACAGAATCCTGCTCAGGCTCAACTGTGGGAAACACATCAGGTTAATTTGTAATAATAAGAATTACAAACATACTTTTCATACTGATATAAGATTTGAAACTTTTATTTCAATAAAAGTAAACAGAAAAACACCTTTTATAATTGCTCATTGTACTGCAGAACATTCAGAAATTAATAATAATTATGTCCAAAACGTTTTCAATGTCTTTCTTCTTCTTTCTTTTTTAATTATTGCAACACAACACATTGGCCCCCCTGGAGGCTTGGGCTGGTCCTTGTCGACAGAGTTAGAATTAATAATATAATTAATTACTTATATTTAATTAATGTCTGTTATTAATTTTGTTAATTAGTGTGTAATCTTTTTTTGCATCTCAATATTTTTTTTTAATTTCGTATCATTGTTTCATTTAAGTTTCTGTTTTTAGTTTGTTTTTTAGTTTTGTCCTGTAGATGGTGCTGTTTATATGCATTAGGAGAACGTACATTTGTAACGTTTATTTTTTATTTAATGGTGTATTCCACACAGTTGATAGACCCCTGTAAATGGGAGATCTTGGACCAGTCTGTCAGAATAATAGTTTATTTTTGTTGTGATATTTTCCCGAAAATTAAAAGAACAGAGAAAGACTTCCTGACCACATCTGTAACACTGGTGCCGTAACCTTTAGGATCTGTGGACCAGCTTTAAGCTCGTCGCTGTGACGCTGTCAAGATCTGTTACAGTTACAGTACAGTAAAGTACAGTTAAGAATACTTACAGATATAAACACAGGAGTCCCAGAAAATTAGAAAAAAGCCTGAACAAATAAAAACGTCTTAAGATGTTTCTTGAAGGAGTCAGTAGATCATCAAATACAGAGGGTGAGGAAGATCGTTCCAAAGCTTAGGAGCAACAGCCTGGAAGGATTTCTCTCCTCTGGTCCTGAAGCGTGTTCAGGAACCATCAGTAGATTCTGATCCATGGACCTAAGAGCCCGAGCTGGGGTGTAAATCTGGATCAGATCACTGATGTAAGGTCTGACCATGAATAGATCTGAAAGTAAGATACCGAATTTTTCAATGAATCCTGAAAGAAACTGGCAGCCAGTTAAGAGTTTTAAGGATCGGGGAAATGTGAGTTCTTCTACTGGAGCGAGTAAGAATTCTCCCTGCAGAGTTTTGTATTAACTTCAGGCGAAACAGCTCCTTCTTGTTTGGACACCAAAATAAACTGTTACAATAGTCTAAACGAGAAGCAGAAACTCATGGATTACAAGATCCAGATCGAGTTGTGACATCATTTTCCTAAATTTAGAGATTTTTCTCAGTTGAAGGAAACAGTTTTTGGTCAGTTTTCTGCAGTGTTGAACTAGAGACATTACTTTGTCAAATACAACCCCCAGGTTTCTCAGGCTCAGTTTGACAGACTGGCCTAAGTCACCCAAGTACTGAATCAACCTGGGACTTCATCATCAGGTCGTTTCATCGTCTGTTCCCTTTTTTCCCAGGAAAAAAAAATTATGGAAGATTCCACAGAAAATATTTGACTGAACTGCTACACACAATGTGACCAAACGACTATATCAACATTTTAAAATTTCAAGAATCGTCATCGTCTCCTTCACGTCGTCCAATGTCGTAATCTCCTCGGTCTTGACGGGCTCTTCCGGGTAATCCAACTGCAACAAACGATCACGTGACACAGTTTCTACTGCGTGTCGAAGTGAGTAACGTGTACTTACATATGTGTCACTTCGTTCAATAAAGTTTTTAAACTCTTTGGGTATGTCCCGAATCTGAGGAAACAACACATCGGACACCCTGAAAAGAATACAAATAAAAAGTTGATGTCACATCTGCTCCTTTCACTTCTTCTTTTTGTTGCTTTCCTCTCTTTCCTCTGAGCTTTAATGGTTAGGGGTTAAGGCTTTTTTTTCTTCTTTTTTTTTTAGCAATTTCTAAAATTTGAGAAAAACGCTTGAAATGAAATTGAAATGAAAATGAAAATACTTCAATTACATTTTCTCACAAACTCAAAACAAACTCTTGGCCGAAAAAAGGAATAGGCTGAAGCCGAAGCGTATTTTTGCCTATATTATGTATCCTAACCCATGTATTCCAATCTATGAAATAACCCCAAAATACCAAAAAATATAGAATGCGGAAGAAAAACACAAAGAAACAAAAAACTAAATAATTTCACATTTCAGTAATTATACATTGTAGTCCTTAAAAATTTTACCTTTCAATGTTTTTTTTTTTAATAATCTGTGTTCTACAGAATTTCAGTTCGTCACTAAATCCATTCAATACTTTAACACCCAGGATTGATGTGATTTTATCCTAAATAAGTTACTAGTCTGTGTATTTGTTCCTTTTAGCCTCTTGTTCATTTCTAACACAGCAAAAACGGGCAAATGATGAAAATGTCAAAAATGGCACATGACTAATATCAGTCACTAATAATCCACTCATCAGTTACATTTGTAAAAATAGTATCAATCAATGTTGCTTGAAGGTTTTTGAAGTCGTTTTTAAGGCTGTAGTGAAAATAGTGGATTCATCTGTATTTAAAGCTGCAATACGTAACATTTTGCAACGATTCATTTCAAAACGAGTAGTAAAAACAATTAGAATTGTAATAACGGTAATATTCTAGGCTTAAATGGTTTTTTCTACCTCATGGTGAACGGTAAATCGATCAATAAACCTACATGCTAACGATAAAAAAGCCGACGCTGTCGACCAAACGTACCTCTGAAGTCGCAGACACAGCACCAGTCCAAGGAGCAACATGGGGATGAAGACAGAGATGGAGATGAAGACTGGAAAACTTATCAGACTGTTAGACTGTCCCACCGCTGCAGAGAAGGCATTTTGATTTTAGAGGACGTCTCCAAAAAAAACAAAAAAAAACATCAGATGAGAAATTACTTCTCACTTGTAGTGAGACTCCAGTCGCTCCACTGAGGAGATCCAAAACACGTGGATTTCTTCTTGGCCCTCAGGCTGACGTGGTACGAAGTGGACGGATCCGCGTTTGGCATCTCGTAGAACATCTTGTCTCCGACGTCGCTCGGTTCGACCTGAAATATGTATATGCTGAATCTTTATTTAAATATTTTTAATTAAAATTACTTTTAACATGTTAAAGAGCAGGATCAGTTCAAAGGTCTCGGTCCAGTTCACATCCATTGAACTGTTGAGGAAATATGTTGTTCAAAAGCAATGCAACTTTTTTTGTATTGTTATTTTAATTTGTATGTTTGTAAAAGTGGAAAATGTTTTATTAAACGTTGTTTTTTTAAACTTTTTTATTTTTTTATCAACCACAGGTTAATACTTGCTTCTGTTTTAAGGCACTGCTGGGTTTAGTTGGGAATGGAATGTGTGGGAATGTCTCAAAAGGACACAAACCAAGTTTACTCGGATTCGAAGCCTTCAGGAAGAACACTAACTTTATTTTCCTTCGTTTAAAACCAGCCATAATTCATTCTAGTCTGTGTTTTTTCCCGATTGTGAATTTGTTAAAGAATTGTTAAATTGGAAATTATTATACACTATAAGTATACGCCATAGTTAAATTAATGCTAAAAAGATTATCAAAATATAAAGTATAAACTACCTAGCTTCATCTAAGAGCTTAAACGTTTGAATACACATTCACAACCAACATTTCACTCCAGACGGATTTACAATGTTTCAAGAAAAGCTTGGAGTAGACTTAGAGCCAAACAGCGATTAGTTGAACATCTGTCGTCTGCCCTTTTTCACACCTGTGGGCGTGAAACAAAAGAGCAAAACAGAACACACCCAAAAAAGGGGGGCTGGAAGACAAAGGAATTTGCCAACACAACAGGGAAGCAAGGAAGTTACTCTCCAGGTGACCGAGACATGAACTAACGTGAAAGAACCACTGCCCCGGAAGAGACGACCCCCTGGACAGGAAACTTTCCCTTAAATATAGAGATGTTCTTTAACGTGGGACCGTCTTTCCCGAAGCTATTGACCTGTAGAGCTGCCGGCAAAGAGCGAGTCCTTTCGATCCTAAAAGTTTGTATCTTTGTTTGACTTGAAGCGGCGAATAAACGACCCGTACACTCTGCATTTTTACCTTTTCTCTCCATAAAGCAAAGTATTAAGACCCGGACGTGACGTCGTGTTGGAGCGACAGAAACGGACTTTAAGTTTTAATCGTTTTAGAATTTATGTTGCTTATCGTTTTATCACAATAAACATGTAGTCATGCTTACTGCAATTCACAATGAGCTGAAAGGAATGTGCCCAGTTACAGTTTCGTTTCCCGAGAAATGAGAGTTTGTGCATTAAGATACAGTGACCTTCAGAAAGATAAGGTCGCTGAACTCAGCGTGCAGGAGAAGATAATGCGATGGCTGCGTTCAGCAACAAATGAACAAACTGTTTGTACTCAAGTGTGTCATCATCTGAAATATGGAATAAAAAGCTAATACGGAGAGAGGTTCTTCAGTGGTTTGGGACGAGCCTTGCCACGACGAGCACCACTCCACTCCTTGGTGGTGGTAAAAACTGGATTCTGACTCTGTTTTTTATTCTAGAACTTGTCTCTGTTCTCATTCTGAATTGTCCGGGAGTAATTCCCTGACATAGCTCTGTTCTTGTCTCTCAATTAATCAATAACAAATGACGGAGTACAAAGACTCGTCCCAAACAGTTCTTACTTCAAAGTAAGAAAAGTAAGTTAAAGTAAAAACAGACTTTCTTGTGAAGACTCTGCATTACTCTCCTTGTACAAGTAAAACTGTTGACTGTGACTTTAAACCCATTCTGGTCTGTGATTCCCTGCGTTCACAGCTTTAAATCAGATTTTTAATCTGACAAAAACATTTAAAAATGTTATCTATTCTATATTTTTATAAACATGAATCGAGGTATTACTGACCAGTAGATGAAATATAAAATCTGGTTTATGTTTTTTCAATTGGTGGTTTCAAAATGTTTTTGAACGAAGATGAGGACAAATATTAGATAGTGGCTACATTAAAATGAACATACGTTTTTGTCTTTAACTCTAAGAAGACATCACTCTGGAAATAATCTCAACCGTTAGTCGACATGAGGGTGAGTAGAAAATGAGTGAAATTTGAATTCTGGGTGAACTTTCACTTTAAGAAAGACACTTAAGTTCATTTCCAATTATTATGATCTGTTGGTGTTCGCTCTCAATGCAGATTGTAAGTAAGTAAGTAAGTAAAAAACAGTTATTTGTAAAGCGCCTTTCTAGACCAGGTTCACAACGTGCTTGAACAATCAAAAGCAATACACAGTTAAAAATACATAAAGATTTAAACACAGGAGTCCCAGAAAATTAGAAAAAAGCCTGAACAAATAAGAATGTTCAGATGTTTCTTGAAGGAGTCAGTAGATCATCAAACACAAAGAGAGGAAGATCGTTCCAAAGCTTAGGAGCAACAGCCTGGAAGGATTTCTCTCCTCTGGTCCGGAAGTGTGTTCAGGAACCATCAGTAGATTCTGATCCACAGACCTCAGAGCCCGAGCTGGGGTGTAAGGCTGGATCAGATCACTGATGTAAGGTCTGACCATGAATAGCTCTGAAAGTAAAAACCCGAAATTTTTCAATTAATCCTGAAAGAAACTGTCAGCCAGTGAAGAGTTTTAAGGATCGGGGAAATGTGAGTTCTTCTACTAGAGCGGCTCAGAATTCTCGAGTTTTGTATCAACTGCAGGTGAGACAGATCCTTCTTGTTTAGACACCAAAATAAACTGTTACAATAGTCCAAAGTTTAGAGATTTTTCTCAGTTGAAGGAAACAGTTTTTGGTAAGTTTTCTGCAGTATTGAACTAGCGACATGTCTTTGTCAAATACAACACCCAGGTTTCTCAGGCTCAGTTTGACAGACTGGCCTAATTCACCCAAGTACTGAATCAACCTGGGACTTTATCATCAGGTCGTTTAATCGTCAGCTCCGTTTTTCCCAGGAAAAAAAAAATGTGGAAGATTCCACAAAAAATATTTGACTGAACTGCTACACACAATGTAACCAAACGACTATATCAACATTTTAAATTTCAAGAATCGTCATCGCCTCCTTCACGTCGTCCAATGTCGTAATCTCCTCGGCCTTGACGGGCTCTTCAGGGTAATCCAACTGCAACAAACGATCATGTGACACAGTTTCTACTGCGTGTCGAAGTGAGTAACGTGTACTTACATATGTGTCTCTTCGTTCAATAAAGTTTTTAAACTCTTTGGGTGTGTCTGGAATCTGATGAAACAACACATCGGACACCCTGAAAAGAATAATATTAAAAGTTGAATTGTTACATTCAAAATGTTCCAAGCCTGTGGTAATTATACCACCATGTTGTTCAAAGCCATTGGTTCTCAAGTCAATAGGATGCACTCGTGATAATAAAGACCAATTGAAAACCAGATTAATTGTCAATGGGCTGGACTCAACATAGGACTGAGCTCGCTGTTCAGGCTTCTCACTTCCTTGTGAATTTCCTGACGTCAACATGGCCAACCAACCTTTAGTAGGCCGCATGAACGACAGGCAATACTTGAACTGGCTGAAGGCTAATAAAAGTCTGGAGTTCCTGAGGGAAGCTCTCCTTCCATTTGCCGAAGCTCAGATGAAAAATTTCCACAACAACCTGCTCCAGAAAGAAAACCTGAAGAATAAATCTTGCTCCTCGGGTTGTAAACTGAGGAATAACCAGGTGAGTAAACTTTCTTACCAATGCTTGGACCCTCGCTGAACGATCCCTCCCATCAGGCCGCCATAACATTACGACCACCTAAACGCTGTTCAATGACAATCAAGTCTCTTGCACCTGTAAACAAGTCTTACCTGTATAGTTACATTTTTGTAACATAGGTGTGTCTATTCCACAGGAATGGGGATGTGACGTATGTTCTGAGTGGAAAAGTGAGATCTTGAGACACCACAGGCCGCCAGAGAGTACCATCTACTGGGGAAACTGTGACCCTCCATCGTGGAGGACAGATTACTGGGAGGTGGCGAAGGTGAAGTTCTGCACTAAGTTCTTGGACTTGTGTGTGTGTGTGTGTGTGTGTGATGTTTGTGTGTCTGCAGGCGTACATGCCTCGAGGTCAAGCCAACGTCACGAGAGTAAGGTGCGACGTGGCTGCTCTGCTCAACCTCATCAACCACTGTGGCTGTTTCAACACAGAACTTGCAGCACGTGCGAAAGAGGTGAGTCCCTGAACACACCAGCAGACATTTGTTGATAATCAAGGTGTTTGTTTGACACATTAAGTAACTTTTTTTCTTTTTACAATATATTTGTCTTTTTAATTTAAAATTTATAAAATTTAACATTTTATACATATTTGAATATATACAGTATTTTTTTTATCAGAATTATTTGTCACAAAGTTGCGGTTTTCCCCTTTATTTTATATTTTATATTTTTTTATTTATTGTACTAAAAACTAATTATAACTAAATTATCTAATACAATAGTTAATGATATGAGCGACGTGTGGCTGTTTTGTACTAACATTCACCTATAATTATTACACTTAACATTTAAATTTTGCCTGATTTTGTTTTTTCTCTATATTTATTTTCGATGTTGTCATTTGTGTTGTGTAAAATGGAAATCGCTCATTAAAAAAGATAACTTGAGAATGCTGGTTGAATAAAATAATTAAAAGAAATGTCTAGTTAACCAAATGAATATATGATGACAATATTTATATTTAAATATATTGACATGATGTTTACCTCTTTAATCTTTAAACTCATAGTTTTAACCACATATATGAGTATTTACTCATATCTATTTACTGGTTTTATCTCAAAGACAATGTCAGGTGTAATTAGACATCGGGCAATTTTATTTAATAGGACATTTGCTCATAAATGACACGTAAAGTGTGTTTCTAAATATAGTTCTACATTTTCAGGTCATCACTCTCAGAAACGACCTGGCGCACTCCGGCGAGATGAGTATGGAGGACGAGTGGATGACGGAATTCAAAAAGACACTTGAAACATTTATGGATGAGTTACATCATGTTCCACAGATGGCGAAAGCGAAACAACTGATCAGCAAGGTTTAGAAAACATTCTAACTGCCTATACTTGTGAGTTTTCATCATCTTGTGATAACAATTACTGTCCAGGTGCTGACATCCGTTTTGGAGATTACCATCCTTCCCATGATTGAAATTGGGATCTTTCGCAGTGCACCAATGATTGGTGGCGGGTTCTCGAGACCGAGAACACCCCCACAATCCTACCAACCCCAACAATCCAACGACCTCTGCAGGATCCTATAGATGCTGCGAGTGAGGGCGACACATAGCCGGCCCGTGGCAACAGACAAGTATGCGACAGCTTAGGGCCCAAGAGCAATTAAAAATATTTAAATTTTTTTGTTGCATGTATGAGTGGTGCTTTCTGTATGATCAAATATATATAATTGTAAAAATAATTAAAAAAAATGTTTAGTGCTGCTGCTGTTGTATGATTCTAACTGACGTTTCCGACGGCAATCAAATTCCAATGTGTACTGCAGAACATTCAGAAAATTAATAATTATGTCCAAAACGTTTTCAATGTCCTTATTAGTCTTTCTTTTTTAATTATTGCAACACAACACATTGGCCCCCTGGAGGCTTGGGCTGGCCCTTGTCGACAGAGTTAGAATTAATAATATAATTAATTACTTATATTTAATTAATGTCTGTTACCAATTGTGTTACTTAGTGTGTAATCTTTTTTTGCATCTCAATATTTTTTTTAAATTTCGTATCATTGTTTCATTTAAGTTTCTGTTTTTAGTTTGTTTTTTAGTTTTGTCCTGTAGATGGTGCTGTTTATATGCATTAAGAGAACGTACATTTGTAACGTTTATTATTTTTATTTAACGGTGTAGTCCACACAGTTGATAGACCCCTGTAAATGGGAGATCTTGGACCAGTCTGTCAGAATAATAGTTTATTTTTGTTGTGATATTTTCCCGAAAATTAAAAGAACAGAGAAAGACTTCCTGACCACATCTGTAACACTGGTGCCGTAACCTTTAGGATCTGTGGACCAGCTTTAAGCTCGTCGCTGTGACGCTGCCAAGATCTGTTACAGTTACAGTACAGTAAAGTAAAGTTAAAAATACATACAGATATAAACACAGGAGTCCCAGAAAATTAGAAAAAAGCCTGAACAAATAATAATGTCTTAAGATGTTTCTTAAAGGAGTCAGTAGATCATCAAACACAAAGAGAGAGGAAGATCGTTCCAAAGCTTAGGAGCAACAGCCTGGAAGGATTTCTCTCCTCTGATCCTGAAGCGTGTTCAGGAACCATCAGTAGATTCTGATCCATGGACCTAAGAGCCCGAGCTGGGGTGTAAGGCTGGATCAGATCACTGATGTAAGGTCTGACCATGAATAGATCTGAAAGTAAGAACCAGAATTTTTCAATGAATCCTGAAAGAAACTGGCAGCCAGTTAAGAGTTTTAAGGATCGGAGAAATGTGAGTTCTTCTACTAGAGCGAGTAAGAATTCTCCCTGCAGAGTTTTGTATTAACTTCAGGCGAAACAGCTCCTTCTTGTTTAGACACCAAAATAAACTGTTACAATAGTCTAAACGAGAAGCAGAAACACATGGATTACAAGCTCCAGATCGAGTTGTGACATAATTTTCCTAAGTTTAGAGATTTTTCTCAGTTGAAGGAAGCAGTTTTTTGTCAGTTTTATGCCTTGAAGAACTGGAGACATGTTTTTGTCAAATACAACACCCAGGTTTCTCAGGCTCAGTTTGACAGACTGGCCTAAGTTACCCAAGTACTGAATCAACCCTGGAAACTTATCATCAGGTCGTTTCATCGTCTGTTCCGTTTTTCCCAGGAAAAAAAAAATATGAAAGATTCCACAGAAAATATTTGACTGAACTTCTACACACAATGTGACGAAACGACCATATCAACGTTTTAAATTTCAAGAATCGTCATCGTCTCCTTCACGTCGTCCAATGTCGTAATTTCCTCGGTCTTGACGGGCTCTTCCGGGTAATCCAACTGCAACAAACGATCACGTGACACAGTTTCTACTGCGTGTCGAAGTGAGTAACGTGTACTTACATATGTGTCACTTCGTTCAATAAAGTTTTTAAACTCTTTGGGTATGTCTGGAATCTGAGGAAACAACACATCGGACACCCTGAAAAGAATACAATAAAAAGTTGATGTCACATCTGCTTCTTTCACTTCTTCTTTTTGTTGCTTTCCTCTCTTTCCTTTGAGCTTTAATGGTTAGGGGTTAAGGCTTTTTTTTCTTTTTTTTTTAGCAATTTCTAAAATTTTAGAAAAACGCTTGAAATGAAATTGAAATGAAACTGAAAATACTTCAATTACATTTTCTCACAAACTCAAAAAAAACTCTTGGCCAAAAAAAGGAATAGGCTGAAGCCGAAGCATATTTTTGCCTATATTATTTATCCTAACCTATGCATTCCAATCTATGAAATAACCCCAAGATACCAAAAATTATAGAATGCAGAAGAAAAACACAAAGAAACAAAAAAGTTACTAGTCTACTATTTTCACATCAGTTACATTTGTAAAAATAGTATCAATCAATGTTGCTTGAAGGTTTTTGAAGTCGTTTTTAAGGCTCTAATGAAAATAGTGGATTTATCTGTATTTAAAGCTGCAATACGTAACATTTTGCAACGATTCATTTCAAAACGAGTAGTAAAAACAATGAGAATTGTAATAATGATAATATTCTAGGTTTAAATGTTTCTTTTTACATCATGGTAAACTGTAAATCGATCAATAAACCTACATGCTAACGATAAAAAAGCCGACGCTGTCGACCAAACGTACCTCTGAAGTCGCAGACACAGCACCAGTCCAAGGAGCAACATGGGGATGAAGACTGAGATGGAGATGAAGACTGGAAAACTTATCAAGCTGCAGAGAAGACGTTTTGATTTTAGAGGACGTCTCCAAAAAAACCCCCAAAAAAACACCAGATTTGTAGACTTGTAGTGAGACTCCAGTCACTCCACTGAGGAGATCCAAAACACGTAGATTTCTTCTTGGCCCTCAGGCTGACGTGGTACGAAGCGGACGGATCCGCGTTTGGCATCTCGTAGAACATCTTGTCTCCGACGTCGCTCGGTTCGACCTGGAATATGTATATGCTGAATCTTTATTTAACTATTTTTAATTCAATTTACTTTTAACATGTTGAAGAGCAGGATCAGTTCAAAGGTCTCGGTCCAGTTCACATCCATTGAACTGTTGAGGAAATATGTTGTTCAAAAGCAATGCGACTTTTTTTGTATTGTTATTATAATTTGTATGTTTGTAAAAGTGGAAAATGTTTTATTAAACGTTGTTTTTTTAAACTGATGGAACTTTTTCTTTTTTTTATCAACCACAGGTTAATACTTGCTTCTGTTTTAAGGCACTGCTGTGTTTTATTTGGGAATGGAATGTGTGGGAATAGTTTATTCGGATAAGCCTTCAGGAAGAACACTAACTTTATTTTCCTACGTTTAAAACCAGCCGTAATTAATTCTAGTTTGTGTTTTTTCCCGATTGTGAATTTGTTAAAGAATTTATGTTGCTTATCGTTTTATCACAATAAACATGTTATGCTTACTGCGACTCACAATGAGCTGGAAGGAATGTGCCCAATTAGAGTTTTGTTTCTCGAGAAATGAGCGTTTGTGCATTAAGATACAGTGACCTTCAGAAAGATAAGGTCAGCGTGCAGGAGATGACAATGCGATGGCTGCGTTCAGCAACAAATGAACAAACTGTTTGTACTCAAGTGTGTCGTCATCTGAAATATGGAACTAAAAGCTAATACGGAGAGAGGTTCTTCAGTGGTTTGGGACGAGCCTTGCCACGACGAGCGCCACTCCACTCCTTGGTGGAAGTAAAAACTGGATTCTGACTCTGTTTTTTATTCTAGAACTTGTCTCTGTTCTCATTCTGAATTGTCCGGGAGTAATTCCCTGACATAGCTCTGTTCTTGTCTCTCAATTAATCAATAACAAATGACGTAGTACAAAGACTCGTCCCAAACAGTTCTTACTTCAAAGTAAGAAAAGTAAGTTAAAGTCAAATCAGACTTTCTTGTGAAGACTCTGTATTACTCTCCATGTACAAGTAAAACTGTCTGTGACTTTAAACCCATTCTGGTCTGTGATTCCCTGCGTTCACAGCTTTAAATCAGATTTTTAATCTGATAAAAACATTTAAAAATGTTATCTATTCTATATTTTATAAACATGAATCAAGGTATTACTGACCAGTAGATGAAATATAAAATCTGGTTTATGTTTTTTCAATTGGTGGTTTCAAAATGTTTTTGAACGAAGATGAGGACAAATATTAGATAGTGGCTACATTAAAATGAACATACGTTTTTGTCTTTAACTCTAAGAAGACATCACTCTGAAAATAATCTCAACCCTTTGTCAACATGAGGGTGAGTAGAAAATGAGTGAATTCTGGGTGAACTTTCACTTTAATAAAGACACTTAAGTTAATTTCCAATTAAATATTGCGCTGCACTGGTCCGTCTGTTCCAAGCCTGTGGTAATTATACCACCATGTTGTTCAAAGCCATTGGTTCTCAAGTCAATTATATGCACTCGTGATAATAAAGACCAATTGAAAAATAGATTTGAGATATAATTGTCAATGGGCTGAACTCAACATAGGACTGAGCTCGCTGTTCAGGCTTCTCACTTCCTTGTGAATTTCCTGACGTCAACATGGCCAACCAACCTTTAGTAGGCCGCATGAACGAAAGCAAATACTTGAACTGGCTGAAGGCTAATAAATGTCTGGAGTTCCTGAGGGAAGCTCTCTATCCATTCGCCGACGCTCAGATGGAAACTTTCCACGAAGACCTGCTCGAGGAAGAAAACCTGAAGGATGAGTCTTGCTCCATGGATTGTGAACCGAGCAATAACCAGGTGAGTAAACTTCCTTACGAATGCTTGGACCCTCGCCGAACGATCCCTCCCATCAGGCCGCCGTAACATTACGACCACCTAAACGCTGTTCAATGACAATCAAGACTCTTGAACCTGTAAACAAGACTTACCTGTAAAGTTACATTTTTGTAACCTAGGTGTGTCTATTCCACAGGAATGGGGATGTGACGTATGTTCTGAGTGGCAAACTGAGATCTTGAAGCACTACAGCCGGCCAGATAATATCTACTGGGAAAACTGTGACCCTCCATCGTGGAGGACAGACCACTGGGAGGTGGCGAAGGTGAAGTTCTGCACTAAGTGTGTGTGTGTGTGTGTGTGTGATGTTTTTTGTGTGTCTGCAGGCGTACATGCCTCGAGGTCAAGCCAAGGTCACAAGAGCAGATCAGTGCGACGTTGCTGCTCTGCTCAACCTCATCAACCACTGTAGCTGTTTCAACACAGAACATTCAGCATGTGCAAGACAGGTGAGTCCCTGAACACACCATCTGAACGAACTCTGTCCAGTAGGGAGCGCTGTCCTGGGGAAGCCTCGCCTCTGGTCGTGGGGGAGGTCTTGCTACAGTCTTTATGGAGAGTTGCTCTTGCAAAGTGATTGAGACACAGGAATTCACTTCTTTTGAGTTTCAGATGGTCTTGGTTGGTTCTACAAGACCTTTCTATTGTGTGTCAATCTGACGCCCGCCTGGTCCTGCGGCGATGTTCTTGAAAGACTTCAGTGACTTCTTATCTTCCATTATTCAAATGGAATCTGTGCTTATTCTCTGAGACTTTAATCTTCATGTTGATGACGTCACATCTTGATCTGCTATTTTTCTGAACTTTTAACTTTAACAGAAGCCTTTAATTTTGAGCAAAATGTTTCTGAACCCACTCATCAAAAAGGCCATACTTTATACTTAGTTTTTACTCTTGGCCTGAACATTTCTAATGTATCTGTACATGATGTCCATCTGAGTGTTCATTCTCTTGTCTTGTTTAACCTGGACTTAGTCCATGAACCTAAGCCTTTGAAAGTTAGGTCTCAGAGACGTGTCATCTTAGCCGATACGGCAGACAGTTTTTCTGCTATGTTTGACCCTCTTTCCTTTGATGACTGCCCAGACGTGGACAGTTTGGTTCACTGTTTCACTACTCACTGTGTTGAAATACTGGATCAAGTGGCACCTTTTAAATCAAACTTGAAAATTCAGAAAAAACGGTGCCCTTGGACATATGAAGATCTCCTGAGTCTGAAGAGATTTTGTCGAAAAACTGAGCGTCTCTGGAAGTCCACTAAACTTGAGGTGCACAGACTTCACCTCAGGGATCTGATGTCTTCTTACAATGAGATGGTAGAAACTGCTAGATCTGATTACATCAGAAAACTGGTAGCAGCAAATAAGAAAAACCCCAATGGTTGTTTGACACGATTAATTCTCTCATGTCTCCTGCTCCTCAAATCAAGCCTGTCTTCTGTGAAGCTGACAGCAATGCATTGTTGAGATATTTCATTGACAAATTAAATTGACCAATGAGAAAATCTCTCCCCCTTTGTTTGGAACCCCTACTGTCTCTGAGCCCCTCTCCTCATCTTGGTCTTCCTTCACTCTTTGGGTGATATTTCAGCACTAGTGAACAAGATGAAATCCTCCTCTTGCTCAACTGACCTCAGTAATTTCAGGCCTATTTCTAAGCTCCCTTTCTTGTCCAAGATCTTGGAGAAGGTGGTGTTTGAGCAGCTGTCTTTGTTCCTGGATCAGATCGACATCCATGAGAAGTTTCAGTCTGGCTCCCGTAAACATAACTCTACGGAGACAGCTTTACTGAAGGTGTCCAGTGAGATCATGATGTCGGCTGACTCGGAAAAACCAAATTAATATATGATGACAATATTTATATTTAAATATATTGACATAATGTTTACCTCTTTAATCTTTAAACTCATAGTTTTAACCACAGACATTAGTATTTACTCATATCTATTTACTGGTTTTATCTCAAAGACGATGTCAGGTGTAATTCGGCATCGGGCAATTTAATTGAACAGGATGCTTGTTCATAAATGACACGTAATTCAAGTGTGTTTCTAAATAAAGTTCTACATTTTCAGATCATCGTTCTCAGAAACGACCTGGTGCACTCCAGCAAGATGAGTATGGAGGACAATTGGATGAAGAAATTCAAAAAGACACTTGAAACATTTGCGGATATGATTCCTGTTCCACAGATGGAGAAAGCGAAACAACTGATCAACGAGGTTTAGGAAACATTCTAACTGCCTATACTTGTGAGTTTTCATCATCGTGTGATAACAATTACTGTCCAGGTGCTGACATCCGTTTTGAGGATTACCATCGATCCCATGATTGAAACTGGGAGCTCTGACGAAGAAGACTCATGATTGATTGGTTGCGGGTTCTCGAGTCGGAGAACACCCCCACAGTCCAGCCAACTCTGCAGGATCCTATCCTATAGCCGGCCCGAGGCAACAGACAAGTATGCGACAGCACCAAAAGCAATTAAAAATATATATCTTTTTTTTTTGCATGTATGAGTGGTATTTTCTGTATGATCACATATATATTATTGTAAAAATGAAATAAAAATAAAAGGTTTAGTGCTGCCGCTGATGTATGATTCTTACTGACGTTTCTGACGGCAATCAAAGCCCCAATGCGCGGGTAGTTAAGGGAGATAGAAAAAAAAAGTCACAAACCAAGAACTCATCCTTCTGGAGCAGTGAAAAGAAAGTGGAAGAACGAGGAGGAAGATGAAAAAAGATATAGGTATGTTTATATGTCGTAAATGTTAATTTAACGAGATGTGTGAAGCCGTTAATAGCTAGTTAAACACGAAATAGATTTATCTTTCAACTGGCCTGTTTTAGCTTAATATTCATACTAAAGTAAAAATATTTATATGTATATAGCACACTGCAACATACAAAACAAAGTTTTTGCTAATGTTTGATAGTAAACATATGTTTGCAAGCAAGTGCAGTGCAAGCAGTATGTTTTTGGATCAGGCTGATAAGCTCAAATTGTTTGCTGCAGAGCATAGTCATTTATGTGAGTAAAATAAACATTTTATTTTTTATTTTATTTGTATTTTTACATTAACTCATAATGTGAAGCTTCCCCAAGAAACACTGTTGAAGTACTTCTACTACTTTGGAGGCACAGAATCCTGCTCAGGCTCAACTGTGGGAAACACATCAGGTCAGGGAAAGACTGGCACTACACAGTACATTTAATTTGTAATAATAAGAATTACAAGCATACTTGTCATACTGATATAAGATTTGAAACTTTTATTTCAATAAAAGTAAACAGAAAAACACCTTTTATAATTGCTCATTGTACTGCAGAACATTCAAAAATTAATAATAATTATGTCCAAAACGTTTTCAATGTCCTTCTTCTTCTTTTTTTTTTAATTATTGCAACACAACACATTGGCCCCCCTGGAGGCTTGGGCTGGCCCTTGTCGACAGAATTAGAATTAATAATATAATTAATTACTTATATTTAATTAATGTCTGTTATTAATTGTGTTACTTAGTGTGTAATCTTTTTTTGCATCTCAATATTTTTTTTAACTTTCGTATCATTGTTTCATTTAAGTTTCTGTTTTTAGTTTGTTTTTTAGTTTTGTCCTGTAGATGGTGCTGTTTATATGCATTAGGAGAACGTACATTTGTAACGTTTATTATTTTTATTTAATGGTGTAGTCCACACAGTTGATAGAGCCCTGTAAATGGGAGATCTTGGACCAGTCTGTCAGAATAATAGTTTATTTTTGTTGTGATATTTTCCCGAAAATTAAAAGAACAGAGAAAGACTTCCTGACCACATCTGTAACACTGGTGCCGTAACCTTTAGGATCTGTGGACCAGCTTTAAGCTCGTCGCTGTGACGCTGCCAAGATCTGTTACAGTTACAGTACAGTAAAGTAAAGTTAAAAATACATACAGATATAAACACAGGAGTCCCAGAAAATTAGGAAAAAGCCTGAGCAAATAAGAATGTCTTAAGATGTTTCTTGAAGGAGTCAGTAGATCATCAAACACAGAGGGAGAGGAAGATCGTTCCAAAGCTTAGGAGCAACAGTCTGGAAGGATTTCTCTCCTCTGATCCTGAAACGTGTTCAGGAACCATCAGTAGATTCTGATCCACAGACCTCAGAGACCGAGCTGGGGTGTAAGGCTGGATCAGATCACTGATGTAAGGTCTGACCATGACTAGATCTGAAAGTAAGATACCGAATTTTTTAATGAATCCTGAAAGAAACTGGCAGCCAGTTAAGAGTTTTAAGGATCGGAGAAATGTGAGTTCTTCTACTAGTGCGGCTCAGAATTCTCACTGCAGAGTTTTGTATTAACTTCAGGCGAAACAGCTCCTTCTTGTTTAGACACCAAAATAAACTGTTACAATAGTCTAAACGAGTAGCAGAAACTCATGGATTACAGGCTCCAGATCGAGTTGTGACATAATTTTCCTAAATTTAGAGATTTTTGTCTTTGTCAAATACAACACCCAGGTTTCTCAGGCTCAGTTTGACAGACTGGTCTAAGTCACCCAAGTACTGAATCAACCTGGGACTTTATCATCAGGTCGTTTCATCGTCTGTTCTCTTTTTTCCCAGGGAAAAAAAATTATTTAAGATTCCACAGAAAATATTTGACTGAACTGCTACACACAATGTGACCAAACGACTATATCAACATTTTAAAATTTCAAGAATCGTCATCGTCTCCTTCACGTCGTCCAATGTCGTAATCTCCTCAGTCTTGACGGGCTCTTCCTGGTAATCCAACTGCAACAAACGATCATGTGACACAGTTTCTACTGCGTGTCGAAGTAAGTAACGTGTACTTACATATGTGTCACTTCGTTCAATAAAGTTTTTAAACTCTTTGGGTATGTCTGGAATCTGAGGAAACAACACATCGGACACCCTGAAAAGAATAAAATAAAAAGTTGATGTCACATCTGCTTCTTTCACTTCTTCTTTTTGTTGCTTTCCTCTCTTTCCTCTGAGCTTTAATGGTTAGGGGTTAAGGCTTTTTTTTGGGGTTTTTTTTGCGATTTATAAAATTTGAGAAAAACGCAAACACAAAACAAACTCTTGGCCGAAAAAGGAATAGGCTGAAGCCGAAGCGTATTTTTGCCTTTACTATGTATCCTAACCTATGTATTCCAATCTATGAAATTACCCCAAAATACAAACAAATTATATAATGCTGAAGAAAAACACAAAGAAACAAAAAACAAAATAATTTCACATTTCAGTCATCCTACATTATAGTCCTTAAATATTTTACCTTTCAATGTTTTAAAAAAAATAAATCTGGGTTCTTCATAATTTCAGTTCGTCACTAAATCCATTCTATACTTTAACACCCAGGAATGAGGTGATTTCATCCTAAATAAGTTACTAGTCTACTATTTTCACATCAGTTACATTTGTAAAAATAGTATCAATCAATGTTGCTTGAAGGTTTTTGAAGTCGTTTTTAAGGCTGTAGTGAAAATAGTAGATTCATCTGTATTTAAAGCTGCAATACGTAACATTTTGCAACAATTCATTTCAAAACAAGTAGTACAAACAATGACAATTGTAATAACGATAATATTCTAGGTTTAAATGTTTCTTTTTACATCATGGTAAACTGTAAATTAATAAAACTACATGCTAACACTAAATAAAAAAGCCGACGCTGTCGACCAAACGTACCTCTGAAGTCGCAGACACAGCACCAGTCCAAGGAGCAACATGGGGATGAAGACTGAGATGGAGATGATGACTGGAAAACTTATCAAGCTGGGAGACTGTCCCACCGCTGCAGAGAAGGCATTTTGATTTTAGAGGACGTCTCCAAAAAAACCCCCAAAAAACCCCAGATGAGAAATGACTTCTCACTTGTAGTGAGACTCCAGTCGCTCCACTGAGGAGATCCAAAACACGTGGATTTCTTCTTGGCCCTCAGGCTGACGTGGTACGAAGTGGACGGATCCGCGTTTGGCATCTCGTAGAACATCTTGTCTCCGACGTCGCTCGGTTCGACCTGAAATATGTATATGCTGAATCTTTATTTAACTATTTTTTTCAATAATATTTAATTCTAAACAGTGTAATTATTGTTTATTGTCATTTTTCTTAAAGATAAAGAGGTTTTGACACAAAACCTGGTCTTGGACTTGCAGCTGGTACTGGTAACAGGATTCTGTACTGTTGGCCCGACTGCGAGGGAGACCCCACCTCACCTTCAGGACTCCATCATTGACCGAGGCGGAGATGTTGGAGGGCGGACTCAGAACTTCTGCCAAATACAGAAACGGACCTTCAGCTAGATATATTGTCATCATCAACGTCATCGTTTTGCATAAAAACTCGAGAATTCTTTTGCAATTACGACGTATGAATGTGAGAATAACGCTTGGAGGAAAAAAAAGTTTAAAATGCTATAATCAAAACAGGGCATTCATCTTGAATTAAAGCTGCAATAAGTAACATTTTGCAACAACTGATTTCATCATAGCTCCCTAGCTATTATTTTAACAACGATCTTTAAGATTGTTGTCAAGAGCAAGAGCTTCTATCTGGTTTTCTCATCACACTTCCACCCGGTACAGCGATGAAAACTGAGATTTTACGTCATTGCAGTTACACTGTTTGGACACCAGAGGGGGCGCAGAATCAATGTTTTCAATCCTGCATAACAGAGCTTTAATTATCTTAAACATCATTATTGTAAAAAGTACAAAATTAGATGAGATCTGTTAACTTTATCGTCTGATTATCTCCATGACGACTTACCGAGCGTTTTGGTGTTGAACGCGTAAGAGTAGAGACCCCACGAGTCGTTCAGCGACATGTTGAAGAGCAGGATCAGTTCAAAGTTCTCGGTCCAGTTCACATCCAGGGACTTCCATCCAACTCGGTCCCTGGATAGAAGACTGAGTGGACGGACGGTTTCGTCGTCGTTACAAACACTGCTCAGAGAGAAGAAGAACATGATAATTGTTGAGCGAAAACCAGCCCGAGTTGAGCTCCCTCTAGTGGTGGATGAGAGAAAGGATACCTGCTGTCGATGGACACGCGAAGATCTCGCTGTAAACCCGGGAAGGACCAGGAGCAATTGAGGGTACCAGACGTGTAAAGGAAGCAGGAGAAGTTTTTGTTTTCCTGAAAATCAACTGTCTCCCAGTGACTCGAACTACTCCAAAGTGTCAGCTGAGATCAGATTAAAATAAGATTAAGGATCAATCACAGCATCTCTGAGGAGCATTTCGACTTCTTACATCTTCTTCTTCGTAACCATTTTGACAAACGTCCGTCACGTAGGCCACTGTTGGGTGTAATAAAAAAAATATTCCAATTTAGGAAAAGGTGGACCACGAGGATAGTGTCACATGTCTTGAGGTCATGGGAAGAGAAACTTACCGTTTTCAGACGAGGACAGAAACGGACGACCGGAGAGAAGAAGGTAGAAAAGTATCGAAGGCTCCATTTCCATCTACGAAGACATTTTGTTCAGATCGAGAGAATAATCTCCGGGTGTTCACGTACTTCCTCTTTTTCTCTGTGTCGGATAAAAATAAACATCTCTTCTCTCTTCCGTCCCTCCTCAGCTCAACATCTGCGATCTTTCAACGACTGATCGGTTTTGAAAAAAAAAAAATCTGCTGAAAACTGATGTGTATATTAACTCAAATCTCTTTCTATTTGATTGACAGTGGCGTGTGTTTTTGTTGACTGGAATGATGACACATTTGAGAGGAAAGAAGAAGTGGAAACAAACAATGACGATAGGCAGAATTTCTGTAATCTGCTTTAACTGTATCAATGTTTATGGCCATTATGACCTAAATATATTAAAAAAATATATAATAAAAAAACAAATCTATTTTGTATTGACTTAATTATCATCATGTTTAGTAATTTTTAATATATTTTTTTGCTATATTATTCAATGAATGTTTTAGAACGGAATATTTGTGTTTTTTAATGAATTTATGATAGATTTTGAGATTTCCTTTTTGATATTTTAGCAATTTCTTGCTTGCTTTGTTTGAATACAAACAACTTCTCGATTAAATATGCGATTCTTCATGCTTCCAAAAGTTGTTATAAAAGTCTCAAAGTGAGCAGTAAAAATAATGATACAATTAGAAAAAATGCAGAAAATGGAAAGGTCTGTGAAATGAGTGGAACAAACTGGAGTTGATGGAAGAATATATAAATTAATAAAATCTCTATTCAATTTTAATTTTTACTCTATGTGTAATGGTGTCTTCATAAAACATCAGGAACTATGGAAGACGATAAATGACACAATTATAAATGAATAAATAAATAAACGTGTGGATCAATATTAAAATGTCAAGATAATAAATGACTTCTGATTTAATTTTTGTTGAATAATGGTGCCATTTCTATGTAAATATACATTAATTCATTCATACATTTTGACTTTTATTTATTTGTACGTTTAATTATTTATGTAGTTCGTTATTTAAACATTTATAATAAATATATATTTTTTAATAATACATTTTGTCTTTTATTTGTTTCGACATTTTGATATGTATCCACACATTTAATTATCTATTTATACATTTAGTTATATATTTATAAATTTGTACATTTATTTACTTATAAATATGTCATTTATGGTCCTTCGTAGAAAAACACAGTTGTTGGATGAAGATAAAATCAGAAGATATTTATGTAGTTATTTATTTTGATATTTAATCACACATGTATTTATTTATACATCTACTTATGTATTCATACATTTATTTATAATTTATCGCCTTTAACTAACACCTTTTATCACTTATTCTATTGATATCTGATATGTGTGTTTGATTTTGTGTTAAAACACTCTTGCCGGGAAAGATTCTTGCTAAAAGAAGCTCAGATCTCATGACCATCTAAAAGTTATTAAGTATTAAGTATTGCTCGTACAACCAAACTGAAAAAGTGCCTCGATTATAAGTAAGTAACTAAGTAAGTAATTTGTATTTATATAGCGCTTAAACAATCAAAACAATACTCAATAAAATATATACTTAGTCCGAAATGCATAAAACATAATTACTGAAAAGTGAATAAAAGTAAATAAATAAACAAATACAAATAGATGTTTCTTCATACAGTTTAAATATTTTTTCCTGGTGCACTTAATTCTCCTCGTGGCGCCCCTGCTGTCTCCCTGAGGTACAGCAGGACATCGCTCAACGTCATGACGTCATGACGTCACCGCTCGCACACAGGGACGTCATGACGTAGTGTCCGGTGATTGGCTAGTTTTCCCCGGGTGCGCGGAACCGAAAACAAGTAAGATTGAAATTTAAACCTTGGTTCATATTTAAAGATATTTGCGTCCTTCTGTTAGTTTAACATTAAAAAGTCCGCACAACATTTTTGAAAAGTGTTTAACATTTAAAATCTGCATGAATCTCGCTCGACGTAACTCGAGACGGACTTCCTCGTCTTTCTCTTTCCGCAACAATACAAATCTGTTTAACACACTTCGATCGAAAATATTTGGTTGATATTTGTTTCTCGTTGAATGTCATGCTATGGAAGAAGAAGTTAAAATATGTTTCACGCCAATTTATTGCTGAATGAGAATATCAACACCTTCAAGAAACATCTTAAGACATTCTTATTTGTGCAGGCTTTTCCCTGGCTTTCTGGGACTCCCGTTTTTGTCTTATGTGTTTTAATCTTTTAAGTTTATATTTTAACTGTATATTGTTTGTGATTGTTAAAGCACTTTGGGACCCTGGTCTAGAAAGGCGCCCTAGAAATAACCATTACTTACGTACTTAATAATTATCATTAAATATATTTGTTCACAACATTAAAATATCTGAAAAGTTTTTTTTTTTTAATGAAATCAACGGTTGAAAAATAAGTTTAAGCTAATTTACACAGTTTTGATGATCAGAAATCTGAAACTATGGACAAATATTGTAATGTTGAAAAATAAATGTTATAATCCAGTCTTTAAGTTATCAAATCAAGGTCAGAACTTTGATAGTGTCCCAATTAAATATATTTTTTCTTCCCAGCTGTTCATGTAAAATCTTGAGGTCCAAGCAATTTGCAAATTTTCGAATAATTCAAAACCTGCTTTTCACACGTCGCCTTTTCTCTTCCAGACATTTGCCAGCTCTCCAATCACCCCCAAAAATGTCAGCCAGAGACAAATTGAGAAGCAATAAAACCGCCATTCAGGCCACTTTATCTGCCGACCACCCCTTCATCCTCAATAAAGTCTATGAAAACAACCTGATAACTAAACGGGACTACGACAACCTCAAGAGGATCAACGGTCTCACTGTGTACAAACACGTGACCGAGCTTCTGGATAAGATCATGGATAAGGGAGAGCAGACCTGTCGGGACTTTGTGAGTCTCCTTCAAACGGATGTGGATCTCCAGGAGACTTTCCCGGCGCTTAAAAACATTCTAAAGAGTGACGCCGGCGGTCTTCGTCGACCCGTCCAAGAATCTAATTCAGGTTGTACAAGAGAGTAAATGTCATTTTTAGGGTTTTTTAAATGATGTGCACAACATTTATTTGAAGAATACAAAAATAATTGAAATTGTGTAGTAAATGTTTTATTATTTTTGCAGACCAGCCGGAGAACAAGCGACCCAAGAAGGTAGCAAACGGGCCTCAAATAATCTCTAGACATTGAACTTGCCGTTTTCATTTATAAATGCGTATTTGATTTAATTCATAGGAAGGGCTGTACCCGCTAAACTGCACCCCTGTCGGTCTCTGCTTGATCATAAACAACAAGAACTTCCAACTCTCCTCCACCAGACATGGCACTGACAAAGATGCCCGTATGTAGACGAGCTAGAACTCTCAAGTTATGCTGTGGATGGATAACAAACTCACGTTCTTTATCTCACAGAAAGCTTGGGCAAAGTGTTCAGTTCGCTCGGGTTCCGAGTCCTGATGTGTGAGGATCAAACCGTGGAGCAGATGGATCGTTGCCTGAGGTGCTTCGGTTCCTCGCATGACCTCACACAGCTGCAGGGGTTGAAGGAGTTCTGCGGTGAAAGCTTCACCGACATCCAGCAGCCATCCCCTCAGCATGGAGACGCTTTCTTCTGCTGTATTCTCAGCCATGGAGACAGGGGTGTGGTCCTGGGTGTGGACTCCAAGCCCTTGTCAATCAAAAAAATCACTAAGACTTTCAAGTCCTCGGATGAATCTGAGCTCACCGGCAAACCAAAAGTTTTCATAATCCAGGCCTGCCAGGGGAATCAGCGACAGCGGGGAGTGCTGCTGCCGGATCTTACGGAGGATAGTTACCCAACATCCATCCCAGAAATGGCAGATTTCCTAGTTTCCATGGCTACAGTTGAAGATTACGCGGCACTGAGAGACAGATTGAATGGCAGCTGGTTCATTCAAACCTTGTGTGAAGAGCTGACGATCGGCAGCCAGAGGTAAACATCAGCTGATGTCCAAATTGTTCTTCATTTAACCTTGTCTCCGTTTTGATTCAGGGGTGAAGATTTTCTCTCAATCCTCACGCGGGTCAATAACGTGGTGAGTCAGAAAGAAGGATCCGGACAAGTTGGCGCCGTGAAGCAGATGCCTGAAGTCCGGTCGACTTTGAGGAAGTCGCTTGTACTGCAACCATGTTAGGGTTAACTCACCGTAATGTCTTTTAACAAGAGACTTGCTGTTTAAAGGAAAGCATTAAGTCTGCCTTTTTTTTTTAAACTTTTTTACCTTATTTTTTATCTTTAAATTCCTCATGACCCACTACGAATAATCCCAGGTGATCAAAGCATTTGCGTTGTTCTTACAATATATATACATATTTTTTTACATTTTTAAATCAGAAATAAGTAAAAAAGTTACTTATTCTTCTCAAAAGCCTGAAGATGTATACTTTATGTTTTTTGATATATTCAAATGTGAAAAGAACTCACTGTAAATGTAATTTCTTATAACAAGTTTTTATGACAGTAAAACATTTGGAAATGAATGCGTCTCAAGTCTAGTTTTATTTGTCTTTTGCGGGTGAACACAAAATATAGTTACTGAGATATAATTTTCTGCAGCTGACGTGTGTTCGTGTATGTCTAAATTAGAATCCAGGTATGTTACACATCGTGGAGAGGATGTTTTTTTGGTTTATGCTATTCAATTATTTATTCGAATTTTCTCCCTTTAATCCCTTGATATCAACTTCACAGCAGCACTTGACTTTGATTTTAATCTTTAAATACTTCATAAGGTATTTTTGTCTATTGTTTAATTCTGACCCGCTCGATTATCATGTTTAGCTTAAAGTTTGAACTTCTTCGTCTGCTTTAGACGTTTTCTTGTAGCGTTATTTTGACCAGGAAATCGGTCTGCGCTCGTATCAGGTGTATTACGGTCTTGTAGCGTCGTTACCCTGACGACCAGGATTCGTTCAGAGTAGACCCTCAAACGTATTATTGAGCGCTCTTTTCTCGAGGGGGTGAAAATATAGATCTGTGGAACTTTTTCCATTCGCTCGTCTGCCACGAACACGCGACTGAGCCGCATCGTGCGCGATGGAGGGACCGGAGGACGAGAGAGGGGCCCCTGGAGAGGACGTGTCCCAGGAGCCACCGGAGCAGTTGACCGCCTCCGAAAACGCGGTCGCGTTCATGTACAGCATCGGTGAGTCTCGCGGTTTTACGACCAGAACCCGGTGCTGAACCATCTGGACCTGACACTTGTCCGTCTTTTCAGTCGTCAGCTGCACTTTTATGTTTTTGCTCAACCAAAATTAAAAATAAGAAATAACCGGAGCAGACTCTACCATATGAATCTGAAGTAACTAGTTTTGTCTTTGCTCAACCAAAATAAAAATAAAATATATATATTTTGTACTACACACTGTTTTAGTTATTATAGAAGTCTCAGATGAACATAATAATGTAAATTCAACTATTTAATTTCTATTTATCGTTTTTACAAATAAATATATATATATCGAATCTAACCTTCTCCTGTTTTACATATCACCCCATAACACAACATGGCTATTACAAATACACTGTTTCTTTGAATGTCACTCCAGCAGGCTAGGTCCCAAACAATATTACTTGCTAGATCATGTTCGTAAAGCCGCTCAACCTAGAAACAAGTACAAGATAAGAGAAAGTTTATTTTCCTTTAAATTCACGTTAAATGAAACTTATATTTTGTTTTCATCTTTAAAGTGTAGGAAATTGAATCATATGCTAGCTAGCTATGCTACCTTACGTACAACCCAGTAAGGCATACAAGATTGAGGAATTTTAAACTTTAAATTCACATTCAAATGAAACTTTAATTATGTTTGTTTTTATCTTTTGAGTGTAGGGAAATCATATTCTAGCTAGCTATGCTACCATACTTACATAATATTACATTATAAGGGGGGAATACAATTAAATTAAAAAAAGTAAAACAAACAAGATAGAGAAGCATTATTTACCTTTAAATGAACATTAAATTAAAATTAGACTTTAATTGTGTTTTTACATCTTTAAAGTGTAGGAAAACTGAATCATATGCTAGCTAGCTATGCTACTTTACTTAGCTTATATTACATTCTAGAGGGAGATGCACAACTTAGTAAGACAAACAAGGTTGAGAAACTTTATTCACCTTTAAATTCACATCAAAATTAATTTAATTATGTTTTGTTTTCATCTTTAAAGTGTAGGAAAACTGAATCATATGCTAGCAAGCTATGCTACTTTACTTAGCTTATATTACATTCTAGAGGGAAATGCACGACCCAGTAAGACGAGCAAGGTTGAGAAACTTTATTCACCTTTAAATTCACATTGAAATTAATTGAATTGTTTTGTTTTCATCTTTAAAGTGTAGGAAACTGAATCATATGCTAGCTAGCTACGCTACCTTACTTAGCTTATATTACATTCTAAGGGGAAATTCACAACCCAGTAAGACAAACAAGGTTAAGTAACTTTATTCACCTTTAAATTCACATTCAAATTAATTTAATGATGTTTTGTTTTCATCTTTAAAGTGTAGGAAACTGAATCATATGCTAGCTAGCTACGTTACTTTACTTAGCTTATATTACATTCTAAGGGGAAATGCACAACCCAGTAAGACGAGCAAGGTTGAGAAACTTTATTCACCTTTAAATTCACATTGAAATTAATTGTTTTGTTTTGTTTTCATCTTTAAAGTGTAGGAAACTGAATCATATGCTAGCTAGCTACGCTACCTTACTTAGCTTATATTACATTCTAAGGGGAAATGCACAACCCAGTAAGACGAGCAAGGTTGAGAAACTTTATTCACCTTTAAATTCACATTGAAATTAATTTAATTGTTTTGTTTTCATCTTTAAAGTGTAGGAAACTGAATCATATGCTAGCTAGCTACGCTACCTTACTTAGCTTATATTACATTCTAAGGGGAAATTCACAACCCAGTAAGACAAACAAGGTTAAGTAACTTTATTCACCTTTAAATTCACATTCAAATTAATTTAATGATGTTTTGTTTTAATCTTTAAAGTGTAGGAAACTGAATCATATGCGAGCTAGCTATGCTACCTATGCTAGTAGCATAGGCAATTCTGAGGTGAATTTTTACCAGCCCGTGGTAGAGATAAATTCAACTGGGTCACAATAAAGATAATATTAGTTTTTCATAATAATTTAGCAGTTCTTAAAATATGAAAATACTTCTTTGCAATTTTCCCTAAATCAACTAATGGGTTCATTTGCTCTTCCAGAGCCGGCCGAGCTGGTGAAATGTGTCTCTCCGGACACCCTGATCACGGCGTCAGAGGGCGGCCAACATCTGGGGAAGTTCACCGTGACGGTGGACTTCGCCCACCGGCACCTGCAGCCGTGTGTGATGCTGCACGCTCAGAGTAAAGGAGCCATCGACGACTCGCCCTGCGGCACCACAGTGACAAGTGAGTCGCCGCCATAGCAGACAGAAGGAACTCTTATTCTTTCACTTATACTTTCATCTCTTTTCTTTCTTTTTGTTTAGCTTTTCTCAGCGGCGACCTGGAGGTGCTCGAGGAGGAGTACCACGAGTATGTCAAGGCAGGTCTCAGCAAGTACCTAGACCTGATCGTTGTGACACACCTAGCAATGAAGCCGTATACTTCCTGTTTCAGATTGAGGGGCACAATATGGACCGAAGATGTCACATGCTGCAAAAAGATGGACGGATGGTGGTTAATAAGGTCATGGTGGTCGGAGAGGTGAGGCATCGGAAACATATCACGATCAATCGATACTTTTCATAGATGTTGTTGTTGTTTATTCAACAGTTATATTGACGGAAATAATAAAGATTGTTTTTATTCTCTAGGAAGTGTCAAAGGTCAGCGTTTCCTATCCCATGAGCGAGTTGAAAGGGCTGGTAACGGAGGGCTCCACTTTGATCCTGATGCGGCTCCTGGCCCTCAGGAAGAAGGTGCCAGAAGACATGACCTGCATCTCCTTCGACAACGGGCTCCACATCATCCACACCAGCTTCGTAAGAATATTGATAGTGATGAATTAAAGCAGGTTGTCTCACGGCCTCCCGTGTTCAGACTCAGCTGAATCCAGACCAGATGGAGGTCCGAGGGCGAAGCGTTCAGCTGTTCGGAGTTCAGAGGATTATTCATTCGGTCGAGGAGAGCCCGACGACGTGGCAGTGCTACTTCCTGCCTGACGGGTTAGTCGAGTTTTTTTTTTTAATGGAACATTTCATCGAGTCAAATGAGGTTCGATTCTCATTTCTTTGTCCAGACACATGGCCAGTCGGATGCAACTGGGATCACCGATTGTGATGTTGCGACTGGACTTTCCGTCAGAAGAAGAAAAAGGTAAAACGTTTCTCCAGAAAAGACACAACAATATACAACGATGTGTGAAGCTGTGATCAAAGGTTAGATTAAAAGAATAGTGTTCATACATTCATATTTCTAACTGCACAAACTTTTATTTAGTGTTAAAGAGTTAAAGGTTAATTTTAAAATATATGTTTTTTTTATTTTGTTTAAAAAAAAAAATGAAAACAAATATTTTAAAATTAAGTAAAAATCTCTGTGATTTCTGTCACCTTAAAGGCCCAATCCATCGATTTGTTTTCTGCTCTTTTTGACGTCGACAATGTTCAATCTTCCCGTTTTATCTTCTAGCTTACAACAAAAAGTCCCCTCAATACTTCAGGCAGTGTTGTGCCTAAACTAGTTCATTGAACTCTAATGAACCAGTTCATATTTTGGATGAACGTGAACCGAACTTCGTGTATTTTGCCTGATGAATGCTTGTTTTATGCGTCGTTTTCTACACTGTATTTAAACAATACCTCATAAAATCCCTGTGTTCTCTTACAAAACTGACAATAGACAATTAACAATTAAATGTTACATATTTTTACTAGAATTAGTTCCTTCTTAAATCAGTGAACTGTTGAACATTTTGAACTGTGAACTATGACCTGATGAAACCATACATTACTGATCATCTTTTTAAAAACTGTCAAAAATATAGCTGCATTATTATAACCTTTATTTATGATTCAGCGTCATCTAGTGGATGCTTGTCTTCCACAAATGTTCCGACATCTCTGGGTCAACGAAATAAAGTGATTTTAATGGATCTTATTGGAAACGGTGTCTCTCTGCGTTCAGGCCCTGAAAAGATTCCTCTGGTATGGGAGGAAGACATGCAGCTGCACTCCAAGTTCCTGGACCGAAAGGTGAGTCATTACACAAACAAAACACGAGAGGAACCATCTGAACTGTGACTCAAGAGAACGTGGGGCGGATGCTTTTTGTTGTGCGGCAGGCGGAGCTGAAGGCCGACCACGCGCTGTACTTGAGGCAGCACCCCGAGATCCGGGCCCTGGTCTCCGACTTCCTGCAGTTCTTGTTGCTCAGAAAACCCGACGATGTCTTTACGTTTGCCAAAGAGTACTTCCTCCCGTTTACCAACCACTGTCCTCCTGAGTCAAGTCAACCGCTCTGAAGTCAACTCGGTCGACTACTGATCCATCCCGTTCTTTGGCTTCTACCCTGAAGAGCACAAGAGGTTGGACTTCAATGTGGACAAGTTTTAAGTCCACTCTGAGGCCAGTACCTGCTGGAAGAAGACCTACATGCTCATATTTAAACCATACCTGTGTGGGTTTACCCCGAGTACTCCGGTTTTGTCCCACAGACCAAAAAAGTCGCTGTATGTTTCATTGGGATTTAAATGTGAGTGTGACCTAGGAGACTACTTTTCATCTTCCATTACGAAAAAGAAAGGTGCGTTTGTATTTTTGGGTGATGATGAAGATTGATCCACAGCGGAAGTGAAAACTAAGCTTTTGAATTTAAGACTTTTGCAACTGTGAGACACTCTTAATAAAGATTTAATTCAACCCTTAAATGTCTATCATTTATTTTTCAAGTTCAGAAATAATGCCTTCACTTTGTAACACTTGTTTAACTAAAATACGTACCTCTCTGCACAATTAATCTGTTGTCAATCACTTTTTTGTGTGGAATCTGATAAACTTTATTTAACTATCAAATATTCGTGATCTCTACAAACTTGTTGAATCATAAAAATAAACGTTTTTAATAAGACAAGAGCTCTGTTTTTTTTTAACTATTACTAAAAAATGTAAGCAGACAGCATTTCACATTAATAATGGCTTCATTAAGCTGCTCCCTGTTCAGAAGGAAGTCGAACAATAACAAATGTTTAGTGACAGATTTCTGACGTCACTGAATGCTACTTCCGCCTAGAGTGGATTTCAGAGTAAGACTGCTTTGCCGCAAAGTTAAGTTTAAAAAAAATTAAACAGTTACGTTAATTTAAAACTGTATGTAATAAGCGTCATTCGAGATGTTTATAGCATATTTAACGAAGTATCCACGTTTTATTGTTATCTTGTTCTGTTGACAGGTAGGCGGAAGTAACTCTACGTACTTCCGTTCAAACCGAAAGTTTGTCCGAAGTAGTCAGAAGTCGACAAACTTCGAGAATCGTCGAACATTGGCTTCCTTTATAAGTATTTTCTTAATATTCTTTAAGTGATATACAACACTAGGTACCTGGTAACGGGAAAGAGTTGCGAGATACGTGCCGGTGAGGTTTACTAGACAAGGAGGTTTTTTGTCACATTCTGGTGTCGATTTTAGTTTTTTTTTTTCTTTCGGTTGATGTTGGAAAACTTACAATTCAATTTTGTTTGTCTAGACGATCCTATTTTAGTTTTGAAGTGTCTAAAGATAGTAAGACTAAACGTGGATTAAGGAGACATCAAGTCGAACTTTACTTTTAAAGGTTCTAACACTCGAGTCACATTTGAGTTAACTTCCCTTTTCATGTGTTTTCTCATGTTTACCCTCTCCTTCATTGTTATCTTTGTTTCAGCTTCCTCGCAGAGACACTATCACAGGTGATGGAACCTTCAAGTCTTCTTTGTATAGATCAGGAACTGGAGTCACATGAGGTCGCTGCTCTCTGCTTCCTCTGTCGAGATGTGGTCAATAAAAAGGACCTTGAGAAGGTAAATATCAGATAGATAAGTTCTTAAAAACTCACTTGTTAATATTTTACAAAGAGCTATTTATGTTCTGCCTTTTTTTAAAGTGAAAATTCACTTCTTTGTGTTTTTGTCTTCAGGTACAAGGTGCTACAGAACTGTTTTTTTGCATGAGTGAAAATGGTTTGCTGAAAGACGGCAAGTTTCTTCACGAGCTCCTTAAAACAATAAATCGTTATGATCTTCTTCGTCACCTTGGACCTGTCAACACATCGTCGCTCGACTCCGACGCGACACCGATGCTGTCAAGTTACAGGTAACGACGATGAACTTCCGATCATTTCTTTAGTACTTCTTTAACCGTTTTCACCTCGCAGGAAGATGCTGTTTAATATCTATGACGACTGCACCAGGGAAGACTTGGATAAAATGAAGTTTTTGTTAACTAATAGGCTTGGCAAGAGAGTCCTAGAAAGATGTAAAGTAAGTATATTTTCTATTGCGCTGAAAAACTCATTACAAATCGGATTTAACATTGTTTTGCATTGCAGACGGCCTTGGATCTGTTCATAGAAATGGAAAGATACTCTTTACTATCATGTGCTTCAGTCAATGAACTGCGGGAACTGCTGTCAAGAGTCGACCACGATCTGCTTAAACCTTTAAACAATTACAGAGGTAGGAAACCTGCACATACGAAACATTTAACAGTGTCTTCATCAGGCTGTTGTAGTTTCAGAGACTCCCCCGCAGACGGGGAACAGACCTCACCTTCTTATGGATGAACGGATTGAGGTGCGTTTGTAGCCCAAAGAATCTTTTAGTGCGACTTAGCATGTTGGCTAATGCTAATACAATTTCATCCACAGATAATTGTCAACACAACTCAGTCAACATCAGGTATAGATTCTCTTTTTATTGTCAAATTAACTTGTATTAATATACAACATAAACAAGTTTTTTTATTGATTATTTTTTATCTTAAGATGAAATTCCATTTTCCAATGACGCTGAACCTTCACCATTGCGGACCCCCCCGGTTGACGCAGAACCTTCACCATTGCAGACCCCCCCGGTTGACTTAAAACCTCAACCATTGCTGTCGTCTCCTGATGAGCCAGAAGGAACACCGTCACTGGATTATGAGGTAGCAAACAAAACCAAACACAAATAAACAAACAACAACAAATACCTTTTATTTGTTTGATTTGTAAAATATAAAAAAATAATACAAAAGTAACTTTTGCTTAGTGTTAAGAGGGTCACACCGTAAAAGTTTACATTGAACGAAAGGTAATTCAAAGTAAATAAAACAAGGTTTAAATTAAACATTTTGTTGCAGTTACTCTATTCATAGTTCAAATATTCAAGTTCAATATAATTATAATTAACTATCCATGATGTCTTGGGTCTGAGGGTCTCAATTAAGGCCTGTAGGCCCATGAGATAATATTTGGATGTCTAGATCTTTATGAGTTTAGGCCAAGAAAGTGACTCTTAGATTTATAAAAAATATATATATACTGTATATATAAATGACAAATGAAAATGACTTGGACACGACACAGAAATCCACAAAACTTCAAATTTGGACCAAAGACGTGCAGAAAAATACTTGCATAAGTTCCTGTAACCCTGAGACTTCCTGTAGAGAAAGCAGTTGCACCCCGACTCTGTTGTCACCTCATTACTAGATGTAAATGAAATATTAATACACCTCTGTTCTGCAGGACGAATACTATCGTCTCAATCAAATGCCTCGTGGTAAATGTGTCATCATTAGCAACCACAACTTCCCGACGTTGGCTAAAAGAAGAGGAACGGAAAAGGATGAAAGTATGTATTATTGAGGTTTTTTTTTTTTCTGCTCTACATTGGATACATTCCAATTTAACAAATGATTATGAATCTTAACTTGGTTTATTAAAAATACAAAAATTGTCTAAGGTGTTAGACGTAATATAAGTTGACTCCAAATGTTTCTCTCCTCTCAAACTAGTCGCTTTGTCAGAGTTATTTACTGAATTGGGCTTCACTGTGGAGGTGCATCGGGATCTAACCGCCAGAGAAATGGTAAACCTGGTCAACGAACTAGCATTGATTGACTTCAGTGACTCTGACGCTGTGGTAAGAACATCTCTCAAACCTATCATCTCTCAAAAATGACCTCATTATCTTCATCCTCTTTTTTATTTTCCTTGATTTCTCACCTTTACTCCTGGAGACTTTCTCCAAATACTTTTCACTACCTTTTCTTCTGATGTGTTTTCCATCTTTCTGTAGTTGCTTTTAATCTCCAACTTTTCAGCAAACCTTTATTACTTTTTAGACAAACCTCCATGTCATCCTTAGACCTTGTTTTTATACACCTGGCTTTCACCCATAGTTAATGAAGGATTACATTTTTAGCCTAATACAATTCTCATGCACTTCACTGGCGCTGTCAAAGTGCACCATTAGTTAACCACAGTTAAAGAGATTAATGGCTGTTTTCGCTGTTTATTCGTAAATAATATATCTTTGTGTCTGCCTTCTTCAGTGTTTGGAAAGTTACTTTGAAATAAGTTACTAATAACTGTAACCAAGTATTTTAAATGTTACTGGGTTACTTTAAGTTACTTGATACTTTCAGATTTTTTAACTAAATTATAATTTTTTAATGATAGATTCATTATGTTATGGCTAATATGGAGGAGAGGACATAGGTTTTAAGTTGTAGATTTAAAATGAAAAGGGGTAAATGAGAGCGCTTTCATGAAAACTATACTTTTTTTCTCCTGTCAAAACATGGCAGCCCTGGTTGAAAATGATACTTGACTTTATTTTCTATTAGCATCAATCGGAAACGTCTGTGAATCTTCCATACTCTTCAGGTGGTGCATGTGTTGTCCCATGGAGAAAATCAAGTGGTGTTTGGAAGTGACGAGGGGAGGGTGTACCTCAAAGAGCTGACGGAGCCCTTCACCAGTGCCCGTGCGCCCACTCTGGCAGGAAAACCCAAACTCTTCTTCATCCAGGCCTGTCAAGGAAACGACTTTCAATCGGGAGTGATTCCCTCCATTACAAAACTGAGCAAAGCGTGCCTCATAGAAGACGACGCCGGGGTTGTCCGCTTGAATACTGTGCCTCAGCACGCCGACTTCCTGCTCGGCATGGCCACGGTCCCGGAGCACAGGTCGTTCAGGAACATTACCACCGGGGCCATTTACATCCAGGAGCTGTGCAAGCAGCTGAGGAAATCTGCTACGAGGTGAGAACTGATCATCGTTATCATGGTTATGAATGGTAACTTGGTTGTGATCATTCGGCCGTTCAGGTTCACATTTATTTTATATCATCTGTAGGTGTCAAACCCTAAGTAAAGGTTATCTGTAGAGCGCCTTTCTAGACCAGGGTCACAAAGCGCTTTAACAATCAAAAACAATACACAGTTAAAAAATACTTGAAAAGGCCAAGAAACGTATAACAAATACAGGAGTCCCAGAAAATCAGGAAAAGGTGTTTCTTGAAGGAGTCAGTAGATCATCAAACACAGAGGGTGAGGAAGATCGTTCCAAAGCTTAGGAGCAACAGCCTGGAAGGATTTCTCTCCTCTGGTCCTGAAGCGTGTTCAGGAACCATCAATAGATTCTGATCCACAGACCTCAGAGCCTGAGCTGGGGTGTAAGGCTGGATCAGATCACCGATGGAAGGTCTGACCATGAATAGATCTGAAAGTAAGAACCAGAATTTTAAAGTTGATCCTGAAAGAAACTGGCAGCCCATGACGAGTTTTATGGATTGGAGAAAATGTGAGTTCTTCCACTAGAGCAGGTCAGAATGCTCGCTGCAGAGTTTGTATTAACTGCAGGCGAGACAGATCCTTCTTGTTAAGACACGAAAATAAACTGTTACAATAGTCTAAACGAGAAGAAACAAACGCATGGAAGAGCCTGAAGAAACTTGAGTCTGAAGCCCCCGCAACCCCAACTGTCTCCTACTAAAGGCGTGTTCGTTATACGGCTTTAAACTTTTTATATTCATTGTAGCTTAAATTAATCTTTTAAATAATTTCTAATAATTGAAATTGAACTTATTATAAGAACTGGAAATTAGTCAACCGTTCTTCAATGTACTGTTTTTTTTTGTTTCTTAGTAACCTATGAAAGTTAATCTTTATAGTCACTGATTGTTAGTGGCTCGCATTTTTCCTCTTCTAATTTCTGGTAAATAAAGTTAATATCATGTCTATCCATCATTTATTTAAATACTTCTGCTGATTCATTTGTCAATTTAATGGACGATCAACACCATCTTTTTAATTTTTGGATTATTTTCACAGCTTTAGCCATATTTTACCCTCCTTCGTTTGTCTTTTTCATTTTTTTTAAACAAATATAAAATGTCCATGACAATAGAAATATCTGTAAACGGTATGTTGTAAAAAAATATATATATATTGTATGTATTCACTTTCTTACAACAATAGTAAAATACAATCTGCATCATGTCTTTTATGTTCACTATCGTTGGTTCAAATTCTGTTATAATAATATTCAAACTTTATTTCATTTACAGTTCGAAAGACGATGACATTCTGACCGTGCTGACCCGTGTGAACCGAGAAATCAGTAAACAAGATTTCATGAAACACAAACAAATGCCCGAGCCCAAGTACACACTCACCAAGAAGCTGGTCCTCAAACTTGTCCGCTGACATCGATCCCGGTCAAGAACCGAGACCCTGCAGAGAGCTGGAGACACTTTTATCATGATATTAATATCGTCCTCTTTAATATATAATATTATTTTATTGTCAGAGCTACTAGCTATTAAAGCGTCTTGGAAATGGGGTTTTATATACAGTGTATATATATATATAAAATATATATACATTTATAACTTCAATCATTTAGAAGTCATACTTTACCTTTCTATCCTTTTCCTTCTTTGTTAAACTATTTTTTAAATAGTTTCAATAAATGAAAAAGCTTATCTAAGAGTTGTTCCTGATTTTTTTTTTTCTTCTGCACAGCATCAGAATTCAAACAAGGTTAGTATTTTCTCTGCTACAAGTGGGCTGGTTGCCATACAGAAAGTATTTTATGTGGGACCCAGATGAATAAAATGAGATTTTGCCAGTATTAGGAGACAATAAGTGAAGAAGAAATTGGGCTCTGATATTATAAATCACATTTACTTTACTGCGTCTTTAAGATCAGGTCTTGGTTTTTTTTTTCCCATCATGGGCCTAAGCCAGGACTTCTTCCCAGTTTGACTTGCCTGGATTCATTATGTTCATTAAGATAGTTATTTTATATTAAAAGCGTTTTATGTACATCACTTGTGCCGTTCAAACACACACTTTCCTCTTCGTCTTAAACTCCGTAGCTGCCGCTGGATCCAGGGTCTCCTCCACAACTATGGATCCAGAGTTCCTTCCACAAGCCTCTGACTTTCCCCTTTCCTCTGTCTAGAGTCTGGTTCTGCTCGAGGTTTCTGCCTTCTAAAAGTTTCTTTCACGCTGCTGTCACAATGTGATTCACTCATCGTTGTTTTGCTGGGATCTGTTTTTCTTTTCTCCAACATAGTCTTAGTTGAAGTAACTTGGCTAAAGTGGCTTCCAATCCATAAACTTTTTTTTATAGAGTAGCTGTTTCTGAGAATAATCCAGAAATGGTTATTTGGTTATTATTTATTACATTAATAGTTTTATTTATTCCTTGACTTTTTCCTGCAAAGAACCCAGAGAGGCACCCCTGCGATTGTATCACTTTTTTTCTGTAATAAACTGACCCTGGCCCCCCATGAGAGAAGGGAAAGGTAAAGTGGCCCTAACAGGAGTTTGGGGGCCCGTCTTGAGAAAACATTTTTGAATTTGAAACCTTAAATTAAATTAAAATAATGGCTCTCACCATAGATATTATTTATTATTACCAGAAAGTAATAGAACAAACTAACAAAGCTTTATTAAACGATATTTAAAGTGAATTAATATAAATTCTGCATCAAGTAGGACAGATTTTACTCGATCGTACAGGTTGGGAGGAAACCTCGTGTTATTTATAGCTTTCTACATATTCTAAAGTTCGACTATTCCCTGCCAAGTCCCACTCCCTCTTGTGGGTGTTCCCGGTTCACCAGGGCCACACCCAACCCGTCAGCCTGTCATCTGCTCCGGGGCAGGAAGCTGCCGTGTTCGTCACTGAGCTCCCACCAAAAGAAATCCTTTATTTTCTCCCGCAATCCTTCCGCTTTTGAGTCCCTTTTTGAATCGGTGTTGACCCCCCTCGCTCGGTGAGTTGTTTGGTATTGTTTTTCACTTGGTAGATTTCCGCTGAAAAGGCTAAAATTCCCCAAAAAGTCCGTCGGTTCATCTGTTGCTGCTGCGGGTGACGTCACAGTGCAGCGCTCAGTCATGGCGGTCTCATGTTTGTGTTGGACTCCGTGAAAAGACTGTTTGTGTGGCTGAGGTGGAGTCCAGGCTGAGACCTGCTCCTCGAAGAAACGGCGTCAGTTTTTTCTTTAAACGTAGTTCGTGTCATCGGGGAAAGTTTTTACTAATGGAAGTGAGTTTGCGTCAATAACCTGGTTAGTATCAACTCATAACCTGTTTATTACCTCAACACTTGGTTATTTAAAAGACACAGATGTCACAGAACTACTGCGCTCATTTTTTTTTAAAGAATTGAACAAGAGCTCTCATAACTAAATAAATACATTTGGTCACTAGATTTTGACTTTGAATCTACAAAACATTTTGACTTTTCAGTCAGAAAGTAAGATGGAGTTATTGAGCAATAGAACTGGACTAAAAATCTAATCCTGTGATGAACTGGTTAATGCAAGATGTTGGGAGACTAAGAGGCTTCATTGTTGCTCCATGAGTCATTTTCATGTTGTGTTTATATGGTAGAAAGAATGACAGTTGGATGTCGATGATCAGAGGATTCTACGATGACGACCCCGGATCACCGATCGATGTTTTCCGATACCTCCGGAGAGAGCGGAACGTGGGAAAGAACCTGCCACTCCCATCCCAGCAATTGTATTTCAAATTATATTAAGAAATATTCATTTTTTCTGATTTATCACAAATACCGGTTTATGAAGATTCTGAGAGCAAAATGTAAATAGGATTTTAAATGTTTCATACCTCGCATTGTTGGCATGGCTAGAAGGTTTTCTCTTTTAAATCAATTTACTAGATGTGTTTGCGATATGTATCATGATAAATTGAGAAATATTGTGATACTGTAATAACAAGGATATAGTTGTAGTATTGACCCGAGTATTTGACTCTGGTGTTGCAGAATTTACAGACCGCACGACTCTCGACGAAGTCGTTACTGCTTTCGTTTGTTTTGAAACATAAATATGTCCAA
Source organism: Callionymus lyra (assembly GCF_982586985.1). NCBI lineage: Eukaryota > Metazoa > Chordata > Actinopteri > Syngnathiformes > Callionymidae > Callionymus > Callionymus lyra. Next base: position 12,731,162 of record NC_141833.1, read on the forward strand.
ATATCAGCTCAGAAATGAGCTGGAGTCGATTGTATCCTCTCGTCCTCAGTCATTGCCGGGATCTCCCGGGATTTCATTGTACAGGTTGTAATGACTGCTGCCATCTAATGGCTGGAGGTTTAACTGCAACACTAAAATGAACACAACGCTGTACATATTTGATTACAGTACATTATTTTATTATTATATATAAATATATTGTGTATTTTATACACACGTTATTTTATACACACAAGTTGAATTGTGAACCATAACAGAATTATGGTAAAACCAAAAATACAAAATTTTAATTTAAACTAAAGTAATCAATATATAGTGCTGTCGAATAAAGTTGTGAGGAACAAAGATGGTTATTTATCACTATTTCGCAACATTTTACAACTATACAAGTGGATGATGAAATATATGCTGTAACTTGTTGCCACTTCATGTTTTCTCAAAGCAGAAGTGATGATTATATCTGACTGTAACACAGGCTGTCGTGGAAGATGACTCAGGGGTTCATGACATAATAGAGTTTGGTTCCCTCCTTCAACTCAAACATATTTGTCTGACGGAACAAGAGTTCCGCTGCTTCTTCCCGACGTCTGCTGGTCCTGTGAGGTATATTTTCCATGTTAAAAAAACAACTTCTTGTTGCCAGGTGCTGCAGTGACCGGGCTAAGTAACAACTAGATGTTGAATAACGACAAAGAAACTGAACGCATTAACAGAAGTCTTGTGATGAACTTTTCAACTTTTTACATTGAACCAGAGTTGTTTATGCTAATGCTGCTTTATTGTGAGTTAAGATTTTCTCGTATCAAAAACATAACAATACAACTGATTTAAGTTAATGTAATCATCACAGATAAGACTTTTTCGTTCTCTGACATGAATGTGCAAAGTCTGTCTGAGGGGTTCTTTGAATCCCATGACAAAAATATGGCACTTAGTCTTTGAATATTTGTGAGAAAAAAACCCTCATATAATAAGACCAGTGCCATCAGTTTATTGAATGGTTGAATTAAAGATTCCACTTTTTTTAATTGTTGTATTTTAAGCTTTGAATTATTATTTTTTAAATAATTGAATTAAAATATGTTTATATTAAAATTATACATTTGTTTTTATTGAATCAATAAATCACAGTTTGATATAATTATTCCAATAATTAAAAAATCTTTTTTTTAATTTAATATTTATTTATTCGTAGGCTTTTGATTTCAATGATTTAAAAAAATCATAGCTCCTTCAATTCAATGTGAACTAAATATTGAATTCAACCATTCAATATTCTAATGTTACCGATATACTTCCATAGATATACTTCCATAGAAACAGCCTCAAAAAGGAGCTAAAACCAATTACAAAATACTCTGAAGGTTGTCGACCTGGTCAAGTAGTAAACTTTTTTTTTTCCTTGAAATCAATCTTCCACGGTTCAGAAGACAGAATTCGTCTACATGTCGTTGGCATCGTCACCGCATAAATCTGTACAACTATTGAAAACGGGTTCATCTTAAGACATTTTTATTTGTTCAGGCTTTTCCCTGATTTTCTGGGACTCCTGTGTTTGTCTCATGTGTCTTGATAAAGTATATATTTGAACTGTGTATTGTTTTAAATTGTTAAAGTGCTTTATGAACCTGGTCTAGAAAGGCGCTTTACAAATAACTATTACTTACTTACATTTAATTAAGATTTTTAAAATAATTATCTTGAGGAAAAATGTCTTAAGCTTAGTTTGTTGGTGTGGTGGAGAAATCAAGCGTCTCTGTTTCTAAACCAGAATGCTGCTAGTAACATACAATGAGGGTGTAAAAGTAAAGTGGGAAAGATTATTTCTCTAAAGGAACTCACTGATAATCTTTTCCCGAAATTTCCCGAAGGAGACCTACTGAGGTATCAATAAAGTTCTACCTTACCTTACCTTGAAATAATATGAATAGCAGCCTCTAGGTTGACATCTTGGACTGTATATACTGTGAATAAATCAAGCCACGGTCACAATCTCTATCTGAAAAATGTAATAAATCCAGTTCAGCTTGGCTGGACTATGATATATAAACGACAATAAAACCTCACGCCCATTTAGTTTTGGTTACAGAAGCTAAAATGCACACTTGTCTATGTATTTGAACATGAATTTCCTACATTTTATTTCTAGTATTGTGACTCTGTAAAAAAAATGTTATACTCACTGCCTTTATTTCTCTCAAACATGGAAATATATTACATTTTTAGAACGGATTTTATGCTCGATACAGTTGCATGTTTGAAACGCACACAGGAAGTCTCAACATTAGCCAGTGTATGACGCTTTACTGCCCCTTCGGGACAATATTTGGCTCTTGCGCTCCATTATTAATGATGTCTCAACTGAAAAGTGGGAGATAGACTTAGAAATAATAATATTGGTAGTTCCCACTGGTTTGCACAGTGTAGTATTTGGTCGTGAACAATAATTTACTTTTCTGAATGATTTTGACTTTTTTTTCCTCCACCAGGCATCATGTCCCGGTCCGACTACCCTCCTCCTGGATACGATGAGTCCAGAGGACCTCTGTATCCCGGCCAGGATGGGAACTATCCTCCTCCACCTGCGTATGGCTTCCCTGCCTATGGTGGCGTTCCACAAGGGCATCCCTCCGCTCCCTACCCCACCGACCCCAACACGCCGCTGTACCAGGGCCAGCCGGGCGGATTCCCTTCAGGACCTTACCAAGGACAGCCTTACCCCGGGGGGCCTCCGGGATCCGGTTACCCAAGTCCACCTCCCATGCCTCCCATTATGCCTCCCACCATGCCGTCAGACATCCTCCACTCTAGTATGTTTTCTCTTTTGCTGCAGAATTCTTTCAATGGTTACACGTCAGGAATCAACCATAATTCCTATATGACTTTTTGTAAATCGTTCTTGCTGTTACTATGTGGGGTTGACTTGACTGAAGAAGAATTTTTTACCCCATAATATTGATCTGCTGGCCTCATTGTTTAAACTCCGGCATAATCTTGCACAACTGGTCGTATTGACACTTATCTTGCTGTAACTGGTTTTTATTTGTGTGGTTATGCGGAATGACCCACAAACATTCCCTGTGTAAAATTGTAAGGATATATCTAGATGTATAGTGACACAATTGATGAGTCTACTGACTCCTTTAATGAACATCTTAAGATGTTTCTATTTGTTCAGGCTTTTCCTTGATTTTCTGGAACTCCTGTTGTGTTATCAGTTTTATCTTGATCTTTAAAATATAGACTTTAATGAATATTGTTTTGATTCTTTAAGCGCTTTGTGACCCTGGTCTGGAAAAGCGCTATACAAATTACTGTCAACATTATTATTACATACTGACTTCATAAGAATCTTCTGTTTCTCAAGTCATTTTCATTATATATGCTTTAATTCTTTTTTGTTTACTTCCTATTTTTTATCAACTTCTGGTGTCTCTTGTTTATTCCTTCTTATATTATTGCAGATGATGAGTTCTCAGCAGAAGGTGGTGGCTGGGACAGCATAAACATCCGCCATGCCTTCATCAGAAAGGTATGAAACCACAATTAATGCAAGATGTTGTTGATGTTGTTCATACAAAATTTTATATATATACTGTATATATATATATATATATATATAAATCTTTTTTTGGAGCAGAAGCAGAGTCATTTACAATGAATTTTATTTATATTTTCCTGACTCACCAAAATTATTATTATAATTATTTTTATATATGCAGTATAATAATTATTATGATTTAATAAACATTTAGCCATGTTACTGTTGCACTTCATATAACCTTACCATTGTGTATGTCCCATTAAAATGTTATTTTAACCTACAGAATGCAACTGAAGAGTTTATATAAATTGACAAATAAACCTTGAAATATTACTCACAGAATGTAACCCAGAGTCCAAAAAAATAGTCTGTATTTGGCCTCAAAATAAAACTTGCAGAATTTAACTCAAGAGTCAATAGCAATCGACAAATAAACCCCCAAATCATACTGACCGAATGTTACTTGGAGTACAGTCTTGAATTTAATATGTTTTATTTTCAGGCCTAATTTGGTCATTTTCTTATAGACAGAGGGATCAATAAAGTTCCATCTATCTATAAGAAAATGACCAAATGATAAAATAAAACGTATTCAATTCAACACTCTATAACAATTTACAAATGAAGGCCAAACACAAAACTGACACACTGTAACTCAGAGTATATAATGATTGACTAAATTGGGCCCCAAACAACTACTGACAGAATGTAACTCAGAAGCTATTAAAATGACAGATTTAAGCCTATAAATACTGCTGTCACAATGTAACTCAGTAGTACTTTGAGGCTTCATATTTTCATTTGTAACAGATCCTGACAGACTATAACCTGGAAGCTATTACAAATGACAAAATGAAGCATTAAATACTACTGACAGAATGTAACTTGGAATCTATTACAAATGACAAAATTAAGCCTTAAAATACTACTGACAGAACTAAGCCTTACATACTACTGACAGAATGTAACTTGGAATTTATTACAAATGACAAAATTAAGCCTTAAATACTACTGACAGAAAGTAACTTGGATCTATTACAGATGGCAAAATTAAGCCTTAAATACTACTGACCGAATGTTACTTGGAATGTATTACAAATGAAAAAATTAAGCCTTAAATACTACTGACAGAATGTAACTTGGAATGTATTACAAATTACAAAATTAAGCCTTAAATACTACTGACAGAATGTAACTTGGAATTGATAACAAATGACAAAATTAAGCCTTAAATAATACTGACAGAAAGAAACTTGGAATCTATTACAGATGGCAAAATTAAGCCTTAAATACTACTGACAGAATGTAACTTGGAATGTATTACAAATGACAAAATTAAGCCTTAAATACTACTGACAGAATGTAACTTGGAATGTATTACAAATGACAAAATTAAGCCTTAAATACTACTGACAGAATGTAACTTGGAATGTATTACAAATGACAAAATTAAGCCTTAAATACTACTGACAGAATGTAACTTGGAATGTATTACAAATGACAAAATTAAGCCTTAAATACTACTGACAGAATGTAACTCTATACCAACTGACCTAAAGAGTTGTGTTTGTGCTGCAGGTGTATCTGATTCTAGCAGCTCAGCTGCTCATCACGACGGGAATCGTCTGTATCTTCATATTCGTGTGAGTGTCCGAGCGTGTCTTGTTGTCTCCTGCTGAAGCAGATTATAAATCAGCTCCTCTCTCTCTCCTCGGACAGACAACCGGTCAAAATGTTTGTCCAGCAGAACTCGTGGGTCTACTGGGCCTCATAGTGAGTGTCGTGTCGTTGAGTCCCGACAATGGTGTTTGGTGACGTCATCAGTCTGTCATTGTGTCGTTCCAGTGCCGTGTACATCGTCACACACTTGGTGCTCGTCTGCTGCCAGGGCCCCCGGTGAGTTGGACGGAACCGGATCGGTGTCATCACAACGTTGAATGTTTGAATTTGACTTTTTGAATGTTGAAACTCTTTATTCAATTTTAATACTCAATTGAAAGTTCAGTTTGTTTATATTGAATCATTTTATTCGGTAATTTGTATCTTTTAAAAGGTTGAATTTGACATTTTCTGAATTATGATATTTTTTTTATACATAGAGTTTGATATTTTAACTCCAATAACTAAAAAATAAACCTTCTAAGGTCCATATATTTTATTTCGTAGCCTTTTAAATTCAACATAAAAATGTGGTTTCAACATGGCCGCCTTGCCAGACTAATCCAATCGAGCACTGATCCACTCGCTCTGACTTTTAAATTCACACCAAGCTAAAAAACTGCCAATAGTTTGAAAATATCTTTCCGTCACGTTGAATATAAAGAATTCACGCGACAGTGCTTCACCTTTTTTATACTGAATTAAAAAAAATTATTAAACAAATTATTTATTTTATTATTGGAATTAGAAAAGAAAACTTTGTATGCAAAACAATTTTTATTTTATTTATTTATTACATAACAAATACAAATGTAACATTTCAATGTACGATACAAATTATTGAATTCAAATTACCCCCACGAAAAATTTAAATTAATTAAAATTAAAAAGGAATTAAAAGTTTCAACTTTTTGACACGTTAAATGTAACCAGTGATCTTCTTAAGTATTTTGATGGAAAGAGATATTTCTTCACGTGTAAATTTCCTGTTCTATAGGAGGAAGTTTCCACTGAACATCATCTTGCTACTTCTCTTTGTAAGTATAATACAATTATACACACATTCAAGGAAGAAGAAAAAAGCCTTAAAGTACTGCAACAGTTGAAGTCAAGAATTCACGTTTGTTTTCTCTCTGTCTTTGGCAGACTCTGGCACTGTCGTACTTGACTGGATCGATCTCCAGGTGAGGCAGTGAAGTGAGTTACACACTGAGATTTTATTAATTTAACGTATTTTGTAATCATTTCTCAGCTACTACGACACCAAAGCCGTGTTCCTGGCTCTGGGCATCACTGCTGTCGTGTGCATCGCCGTCACCGTCTTCTGTTTCCAGACCAAGGTTTGTGTTGCTTTCAAATATTCTGCTGAAGTTGGGGGAAAAAAAAGAAGTTAATCTGACAGTTTTTGCTTGTAACTGATCACATATTAAGCTGCTGACGGACCCTGAACGCATCACGCGTGACCAGCTTCTATAATTGTGTCTCAATATCCTCAAGAGAAAGTGTTTTCATGCTCTACCCCCTCTAAACCCAAAGTCTGCTGGCCACATCCGGGCCATCATTTGATAAGATCTGGCCACAAACTTCTAACCAAAAGTCTTTCTTTAAAAGTTGTTACGTTTGTTTGTCTTAAAACTAAGTCGTCAAAAGAAAAATGCAATAAAATTTTCTGAAACTGTTATTGGAAAAAGCAACAGATGGTAATGTTTCGCAGAAACCACCTGAATGATTCGTCACTCTCTGTGGTCCAGGAGGAGGTGCCGCACATGCTTCCTGTCCTATATCTGCTGTCCTATTGGGCAATAATACTTCAAATGCTACAACGAATATCAACATATTAGGGTCGTAAGAAAACATAGATCCCTTTTTTTTTTTTTTACTTAGTACCGTCTCAATGTTTTAAGGACAGTATCAATTTTTTAAAGTTAACATGCAAATGTTCACACTAGGGCAGTGGTTCTTAACCTGGGTTCGATCGAACCCTAGGGGTTCGGTGAGTCGGTCTCAGGGGTTCGTCAGAGCCTCCGCCGTGGAGGTCCGGACACACCCGAATTATCGTATAAATTTGTGATGACACGCCCAGCTGGGCCATCACTGGCTGCAGATGATAATGCTTCACTGTTTGGCCCATCAGTACTGAAGTACTATGTCTTGAATTAAAAGAAAAATCATATTTTATTTTTCACTAAAGAGGGGTTCGGTGAATGCTACTATGAAACTGGTGGGGTTCGGTACCTCTAACAAGGTTAAAAACCACTGCACTAGGGTTTCAATTTTGTGTTGCACTTAAACCTCCGGCCACTAGTCGGCAGCAGTCACCACTCGAATCCTGCAAGTTCCGGGTGATGACTGAGAACGAGGGGATACAGTCGGCTCCAGCAGCTTTTCTGATGTTTGGGCCCGTTTGCTTTCAAAACAAAGGAAGGAAGTTTACCCACAATTATATTCTTTAAAATAAACTAAATATATTGTTGTTCCTACAATATCACAATATATCGTACCATTGGCCCCCGTATCGCCAGTCTTGCCAATACATACCCCTAAAAATTGTACATATACACTTGATGTTGGGCAAATTTAAGAGTAGACAAGAGCAGCTCCGATAATTTTTAATTTTTTGTATAAGTTTGACTTTTGTTTTTTTTTCTACCTCTAGGTGGACTTCACTAAATGTCGAGGACTGTTCTGCGTCCTTGGGATCGTGATGTTTGTGGTCAGCATTATTTCAGTCATCGTGCTGTCCTTCAAATATGTAAGTACTTTCTTTTTCCCCCACTGTCCCTCTTGAGGTCACGAGCAAGTTTAAAAAAAAAACGACATATCATAGTCATGTTTTTCATCCCGATTGATGGTGTGTTTGAAGATTTGACTCCTAGAGTGTTTGTTTTACACAGTATAGTTAGAGTATTTATGGAAGTATATCAGTGCAATCAGGATATGGAATGGTTGAATTACTGGGGTAACTGTACTTAAAAATGGAATATTTATCTTATTTTTTACACATAGTTTGATATTCTTATTCCAATAATACCAAAATAAATGATCTAAACTTGATATTTTCTTATTCGTAGCCCTTTAAATTCAACGCACAAATATTGCTATAATAATGCCGACAGACAGAGTACAGAGCGACTTGATCTTGTGCTTCTACGTCGTCACGTGATCGCCTGTGCGTCGCATGATTGGCTGAAAGTTTGATCAAGTATCTCTGTACTCTTTTGGTATTGTCTGGTATTAATATAGCAATATTTGTGCATTGAATTTAAAGGGCTACGAATAAGAAAATATTGAGTTATTTTTGTATTATTGGAATAAAAATGTCAAACTCCATGTGTAAAAGAAAAAATATTAATATTAATAATTTAGAAAATATTCAATTTTTTTAATTAAATTGCTCATAAATTGGGATTTATCAACCCAATTTTGATAGAGGCTTACAAGTGTAATTTAGAAAACATATATTTGAATTATTGAATAAGAATATTTAACTCTGTTACCAAAAAACAATTAAATTGAAACAATATTCTGATTTTGACACTATTATACTACTATACATATCCATCAAGTGTTACACTTACTGTCCAGAAATCCACGAGATGTAGCTCTAACATCGCTGATGACCTTGCTCGACCTCTGACGATTATACATCTTGTTTCCATCTTGAAGATCTACTGGCTTCACATGGTGTACGCAGGACTGGGCGCCATCGTCTTCACTCTGGTAAATGTTGAAACTACTGCTACAGACGGAAAAAAAAGAGTTTCGGTTCATTCTTGACCATTTTTCTCCCACTTCGCAGTTCCTGGCGTACCACACGCAGCTGCTGATCGGAAACAGGAAGTACTCCATCAGCCCCGAGGAGTACGTGTTCGCCGCTCTCTCCATCTACGTGGACATCATCCAGATTTTCATGTTCCTGCTGCAGATCATCGGCTCGTCGAATCGATAAATCTGCGGACGTGCACTTTTTATACCTGGCGGACCCTCCAGGGGACTTTATTAAAGGGCTACACACAAATACTCCCACTTAAATTGCAGCTGCTATCAACGTATATATATCGAAGGTAATCTGGCCGCTGTTGCTAAACGATGATTGTTTTTTTGTTCTCGATCTGCATGTAGCAAACGGCGTTTCTAACACTTCTGTTGTCTCCGGTTTTCTAACAAGCCTTTTATACACCATGAAGATCCAGATGTTTTTCGAGTGTATAGAATAACGTGGGCGTTTTGTCGCATACATTAGATGCCGTTTTAAACTTGCTGTTAATTATGAACATTTTCAACATGTTCTATACTTAGTGTGTTTGAAAGATTGTAAATACACATAACAAACGTATATATCGAATAAAGATTTTTATTTGCAAAGTTATTTACATCAGTCTGAGCGCCGTCGCCGTGGTAACGTCAGTCTCTGTATCCCCGATAGCGAATTTCCCCGTCATCTCCGGTGTTCGAATTCCTCATCCTCCTTCGGATTTTCAATTGCTTCAGTCTCCTATTCTCTACTTCTCTTTTCGCCAGGAAAAAGCCGATCACTCCCAGAGGAAGGCCGAACAACCTGGAGGCAGGCGGGAGGACGTTCGTTAGAAATGGAACACAGCTAGAAAAAAATGCCATAGACGTGCTTTCAATAGACTAACAACTAGTATTTTTAATAATTGTGCAAATAATAGGTGGGTGAGAAAATATCGATACACCATTTTTATCACAAAATATTTTCACGATACTGTATCGCTATACAACAGCACTGTAACTTTTTTTCTTGTTTACATTTCTTTTGTCTTTTAGATCATATGTACTTTATCATAGTTCTTTTATAGTTATTTAAATAACATCTAAAATAAGGTTTGTATTAATCTACAATTGACGCGCCAATATTCAGCGTTTTGTTTATTTTTGTGTCCCAATTAAACCTCCGACATTAGACCTCGGAGATCCTGGTGATGACAGAGGATGAGGGGATACTTTAAAAGCTAATACTTAAACATATTTTGGTATCAAAACAAATGAAAGCAGTTACGACTTTGGAGAGTCATGAAGTCCGTAGATGTAGTTCCTACAGCAGGGTTCGGGCAATTAAAATTCTTCAAGGGCCACTTTCAATTCTGTGAATGTTGTTAGGGGCCGTTGAGCAAAAAGAAAGACGACAAAATCCGTAAAAAAAAAAAGCACATTAGTTCTTTTATAGTTATTTCAATAATATCTCAAATAATGTTTATTAATCTACAATTGACGCCCCAAGATTCTGCGTTTGTTTATTTTTGTGTTGCAATTAAACCTCCGATATTAGACCTCGGCACCTGAAGGAAAAACCGAGATCCTGGTGATGACTGAGGATGAGAGGATACAGTCATCTCCATCAGCTTTTAAAGCTAATGTTTAACCATATTTTGGAATCGAAACAAATGAAAGCAGTTACAGATTTGACGAGTCATGAAGTCTGTAGATGTAGTTCCTACAGCAAGGTTCGGGCAATTAAAATTCTTCAAGGGCCACATTCAATTCTGTGAATGTTGTTAGGGGCCGTCGAGCAAAAAGAAAGACGAGAAAATCCGTAAAAAAAAGCACATTAGTTATTTTATAGTTATTTCAATAACATCTACAATAATGTTTGTATTAATTGACACGCCAATATTCAGCGTTTTGTTTATTTTTGTGTTGCAATTAAACCTCTGACATTAGACCTCGGCAGCTGAAGGAAAAACCGAGATCCTGGTGATGACTGAGGATGAGGGGATACTTTTAGAGCTAATGTTTAACCATATTTTGGTATCGAAACAAATGAAAGCAATTACGACTTTGAAGAGTATGTAGATGTAGTTCCTACAGCAGGGTTCGGGCAATTACAATTCTTCAAGGGCCACATTCAATTCTGTGAATGTTGTTAGGGGCCGTCGAGCAAAAATAAAGACGAGAAAATCCCTAAAAAAACAAAAAAAATTCGTCAATAGGCCGTGACTTTTATTAAGCTAAATAAGCTGCCATTTTATTCTTGTATATATGAACATTGCTTCAACCCACTTTAAAAAAATATTTTGAGGAATTAATGTATACTCAAAAAACTACACACAAAGAGGGAAAAAGTAAATGAGTGTTATGTGAAAATGTAAATGAATAATAAATACAAATTACACTTTTTAAATGCATTAGAACCATTAACCACGAGAAATAGTTTCTAAAACTTTATATTAATATAAAATTAATAATCCAAATGAATGGAAAGGTATTATACCAACTTCTAAGGACCCACATATGTAAAGAACCTCACCAGGCGTATCCGACCGTGATGTGGGGATTCTTCCCCTTCTTCCTGGGGATGTAGATGTACTGTAGCGGCTCCTCCGGGTCCTTCGGGTCCTTCGCCTCGGGCGAGGGTTCAGTCCTGGAGCTCCTGTGCGGCTCCGCGCTGGAGTGACCCCGGAAGAACACACTGCCTGGCAGCGGTCGCGAAAATGAAAACAACGCCGGCGTTCGGGAGCTCCAACATTGACCATGAAGGTGGACACCTGCCACAGAGGACACATTTAAAACATGCACTTTATTTGATTAACGGATTTAAATCTCGTTTTTTCTTAAAAGAGTAGTAAATGTTATACCTTTCACTGCAGTCCTGAAGGCTGCCAACGGAGCCGCCATGTTTGTTTGGTTATATATCCGGCGCATGCGCAAGGCACCCCTTGTGACTGCTGGCATTCATTCAGGTCCGGTGACAAAATCTGGTGAGAACAAGTGTTTTTATCAACCCTTTTATTATTTTTATCAATGTAAGGATTAAATACCCATGCGGAGGACATGGTTGCGTGTTTTAGTGATATATTAATGCAAACCGTTATTTCACTCGTGCAACTATTAAATACTACAGTATATCTTGCCATGACGTCAGATGACTTTAATAGCATAATATGAGACTTTAGTTTCAGTATGTTCCATCGTGAGTGCTTAGTCCGTAAATATATATAGTTTACCGTGTTTCTCTTGTTGACGTGTATTGGAGTACAAAGTTCTCTTCAATGCTCATCTTGTTATAAGGCAGTCAGGCATGAGAATTATGTCATTAAATCTGGAGCTGGTGATCCATGCGTGTCTTCTCGTTTAGACTATTGTAACAGTTTATTTTGGTGTCTAAACAAGAAGGAGCTGTCTCGCATGCAGTTAAAACAAATCTCTGCGTCGAGGATTCTGAGCCGCTCTAGTAGAAGAACTCACATTTCCCCGATCATTAAAACTCTGCATTGGCTGCCAGTTCTGTTCTTTCAGGATCAATTTTCTGGTTCTTACTTTCAGAACTATTCATGGTCAGACCTTCCATCAGTGATCTATATTTTAACTGAGTATTGTTTTTGATTGTTTAAGTGCTTTGTGACCCTAGTCTAGAAAGGAGCTTCACAAATAATCAGTGCTGTTTCTCAAATCGCATATATGCGTACTCAAAGTAAGTATTTTTGGTGCTTAAGTGCGTATCAATTCTTAGTATGCGAAATATAGTGTGCCATGCACACTAAATTGGTGTACTAAAACGCCCACAAAACTGAGTATGGTTCGATGGACACTATCTACCCTAAACAGCCGCCATCTTAGTGACGTTGTAAACGAAGTAACGTCATATATATGCATATATATATTCATATACTTACAGGTGCATTTTCAGCAGCAGTAGAAGGATGATACGTGCTGATACCAGATCAAATATCTCGCGAATATTTCGATTCTCATATTTTTTCTATATTTCTTTTTACAAAACGTGCTGCCTGCAGGTGGCGATAGCGTTCCAACAGTTGGTTGAAACCATCGTTAAATAGTAGTAGAAGCAGAAGCTGTCGCGTCATTTCCTGTTAGTGCGTAGCGTAAGTGTGTGATTTGAGACGTACTATCTGTGGAGAATTTGCGTACTAGTTAGTATGCACACTATCCTGATGCATACTAACTTCTAGTACACTAAGAGAAGTATGCAATTTGAGACACAGCACTGTACTTACTTACTTACTACTTAATTAATGTCTTTGTTTTCGTCCGACAGGTTTCAGGAATGGAGGGAACGCCTCTCTCGTCTCTTTGCACACCGGCTCTGGTGGTGGATGTAGAGAAAGTGAAGAAAAATGCCCAGAGGATGATCGAACGTTGTAAAACGTTGGGAGTCACACTGCGCCCCCACATGAAGACACACAAAACCCTGTCAGTGAAATATAAAATGTACACACTTCATATTATTGAAACCTGCTTTTCTTCTCTAGCGAGTGTGGCGACATCATGACAGGAGGGTCACGGAGGTGCATCGTGGTCTCCACACTTGCAGAGGCTTCTTTCTTCGCTGAGCACGGCTATGATGACATTCTCTACGCCTATAATCTCCCCTTTGATAAGGTTTGACTACAAACTGCTTAATAATGATTATGTTTTGAAACATTATACAGCGACATACAGTATATACTGTAGATGACAACAGTGTAGAACATTTTAGGGCAAAAAAGTATTTTAAAACCTATACTTTATAATCTATTTATATATTTTTAAAGGTTAAACATTTTTGATTACATATTAGTGTGTAACATATTTGTAAATATATATATATATAATGACAGCTTTTCACATGTTTAACATATTTTATCATCTGTGTATGTTTTAAGCATATTTTAAATACATAATTTCACATCTGTGTATCTTTAATATCTCTAAATATATATTTTGACATCTTTAACAAGTTTTTAACATATATTTTGACATTTTATTTTTTTTACATATTTTTAAATGTATATTTTGGCGTTTGTGTATTTATTTAAACATATTGCATATATAATATATGTATTTCTAAAATAAATATTTTGAAACCAGTGTTTTGAACACTTTAAAGTCTTCAGTTCAAGAAAGTATCAAACTAAATAATAAATGATAAATGTATCACAATAGTGAATAAATCCTATTATTTATGGCAACAAACCAAGTTAACCAACCAGATGTTTACATGACCGTCTTACACTTTATGTTGACAAACATTCATTATTATTTTCGAAACTACAGGTGGAGCGTTGCGCCGTCTTGTCAGAGAAACTAGACCTCTTCCAGGTTCTGCTGGACCATCCTGACGCTCTAGAGCAGCTCAAAAAGAGGCCGCTAAGAGACGGACGACTCTGGCACGTATGGTTGAAGATAGACTGCGGCAATGGAAGAGGTGTAAACAAGATCATCGTCGCTGAATTGAAAGGGGCTGAAGAATAAAACTATGTTTTTTTGTAGCTGGTATCCCGCATTCAGAACCAGAGGCGCTCACACTGGCTGAGGCGATCACAGGGACGCCCGGTGTGGAGCTCACTGGCGTGTACGCCCACTGTGGGAACAGCTATCACTGTAAGGGTGTGGAGCAGATACAAGTCGTTGCCCGGGAAACCACCGACTTCACACTGCGGTTCATGGACAAGTGAGACCATTTTTTTTTTTTTTTATCAACCTTCTCACTCCTGATTATATTGACATATTCTTGGCAGGTTAAAGTCTCTCGGCATCAGCTGTAAGTCCAGTATTGGATCGACACCTTCCTGCAGTCACCCTGTTGAAGAAATGGGGAAACTCAGCGAGGTGCATCCAGGAAACTACGTCTTCTACGGTTTGTACAAATAATGGCAACACACAAGCATATGAAGCGGTAGTCCAGATTTTTAACGTCTTATTTTGAAAAATGTACTGATCTAAAGAGTTGTGAGAATGTGTGTGACCGTAAAAGACATTTAGACCCTTTTTCGTTTTGCTGTTTTTCCTTATTCTTTCAACACAATGTGGGAGTGATTGAAATTTAGGTAGTTTTCAGAGTCACCATCTGGACCCAAAAGTCTTTTGAAGATTGCAAGAACACATATCCTTTTCCTTGCCCCTTCTACTGTGTGTTGTGCAAGCAAATTCTGGAATTCTACTGCATCAACTGCTATTCCATTAAGCTCACTGTTATCAGTGACATTTTAACATGAAATAAAATGAGCAGCTTGGCAGGGGTCTGCGCTCTTTAAGTGGTAGTTAATTGCGAAGCTAATTCTAATTATGAATTAAGAAAGGCGCTTTACAAACAACTTACTTACTGTATTTATTTGTTTGTTTGTTACTTAGACGTGCAGCAGTCGATGATCGGCTCCTGCAGCCCGGAGGACGTGGCTGTCAGAGTTTTGACACGAGTTATCGGACACTGTCCTCACAGGAACCAGCTCCTGGTCGACTGTGGTTGGGCCGGACTGAGGTAACAACTTAGTCCTTACGTCGCCACAATCTTTCTACCTTATCACTGACTTTTTTTTTGTTTCCCTCAATTCGTTCTCTCAAGCCTGGATAGTGCCGGGAAACTCCCGACTGGATATGCCGTGATTGAAGGACATCCCAACCTGAAGTAATATTTGATAAAGAATCTAAAACTTTTGGAATTTCTCTAATGTTGAATCTTCTTCAGGTTGTTGTCCATGACTCAAGAGCACGGGAGAGTGGAACCTATCACAGGAAAACTTGATTACAGCAAGTTCCCTCTCGGGACCCTGCTGACTCTCATCCCATATCATGTGAGTGCTTTTCCATCTCTGTTTGTAATCTAATGGCTAATGATCTGTAACTTCTTTCTCCGCAGTCCTGTGCAACGGCGATGATGCACCCTGTGTATCATGTTACCTCCGAGGGCCGTGTTATAGGGAAGTGGACACCAACTCGTGGATGGTGAAAAGAAACATTGTCGGCTTGTTTTGCTGCACCATAACTCAAGTGTATGATCAAACCTAATTGTGTGCTCGTTGTCGTTTTTTTTCAACCACCACATTCTCACGTTGAAAACTTAAGTCAGGAAAATATTGAAAAAACGAATCGCCAAACAATTGAAATGTTTTTCTTTCAGTATTTTTGACAATATTTTTTTTACTGAAGATCAGTAGACAGAATAAAGACATCAATAACTAAAACTTAATGTGTCATACGTCTTCAATATATTTTTACACACTTTTTTGTGTCAAGTACTTTAAAATAACAGACAATTGTATAATATAAATGTTATATTTTCTAAAATATAACATATATATATATATATAGAGAGAGAGAGAGAGAAATGTTACTAGTTATTATATATTATTATATTTAGTATAACGTGGATGGTGAGAAATAATAGAAATAAGCGATACATAAATAATAATAATATATACAGTATATATTAACAATACACAAATATTTGTATAGCTGTGTTTTAATTTTGTAATGATTTAAGTGCTATTTTATATATTTGGTCTTGTGAAAGTAAACAAAAATAAATAATAATTAAAAGTTAAATGCCAATTCAGTAGTAAAGCAACATATTTTCCTTTTATTTTTTTAATTAACTTTTTGGGAAACAACATGTTAACGCAACACCGGTATACACTAATTGTTACAATATAAAGAAAATAAAACAAAAAGAAAGCATTAATAATACAAAAAACAAACAGAAATATAAAATTAAAAATATAGGAAGTGGCGTAGTATGCTTTAAGTGAAATATTTAAATTAAGTGCAATAACTAATAGGCTTACATAATTTTGGTTCAGTGGAAGGTTTTATAGATAAAATGTATTTCAGTTACATTTTCGTGTAAGGTGACATTTTCGACAGCATTGCCTGTAGAAAGACTACGTTCCGCGAAGGGCATCATGGGAAACGTAGTTTCTCCAGTCGACAGGTCGGGATTGGCCACTTTGCGAACCTTTCACTTGTCACGTGACTTAAAACGCTTTCCGAATGGCGGGGAAAGTTGTGGCTGCGTTTCGTGTGTCTCTCTAGTAACGATCGTTTGTTTTTTTGTGATGACAGGTGACTGTGTTTCACTTTTTTATCACAAAGATTGTCCTCTTCCGTGATTGACTTTCGTGACGTGGAATTAACGCGACGTTGAAGCTGCAGTCATGAGTGTGCTGGAGGTGAAGTTCGTCGGTGATGGAGATGTTTTGGACCACATCGTGGACAAGCAGGATGGTAAGGTGTCCACTGTCAAAACACATCTTTGGGGTCACGATATGTACTGTAGTGTTTGGTGGGTTGTAGTTCCACAGGTGAACCCCACAGGTGTCCAGAAGATGGTCACGTTCAAAAGTCCAGCAGGACGTCCCAGTAAAGAAGACGCGACCCCGGGTTGTGACGAGGATGGATTCATGAGCGAACAGAACTACGTGCAAGTTCTGGGGATGGAAGGTCAGTGAAAAACTGTTAATATTTGAAGAAAAACAAACTATTATCTTTGTTGTTATTGTCCATTTAAGATTAAGAGCGTCAACCAAAAAGTAAATGAATTAAATTCAAATAAATCTAAATAAATCCTGCTAAAATAATTAGTTTATACTATCTGATAACTTACAATAAAAAAAACTGATTTAATAGTATTTTTTTCCTTATATATTATGATATCATTATATTTGATATTATATACCATTTCAATTGGCCTGATCAGTTAGAAAGAAGATTGCCTGCCTCTAGCCTGGTTCTTTAAAGGTTTCTGCCACCAAGAGGAAGTTTTTCCCCTTGCTACAGTGGTGTTATGGATGAACACAATACTGTTATAACATGCGATTGTATTTTTCTGTCTATTTATCACCGGTAAATGAATGATCGTAAAACAATAAAATAAAATAAATAATGGCTTATAGTCACTAAAATTACAAAAACTGAGGGAAAAGGTCCCGAAACAAAAAGGCTATAGTAATTTTAAGTAAGTTTAGCAAGTAATTTATCATAAGAAATACAAAATAAAATAATTAAATAAAGTCTACATGATCTTTTCCCAGATGTGCAGGTACAATTGTCTATACTTTTATTACAGTTAAGTTAGTTAGTGTAATATTAGCATATTTACACTGGTTAAAAACTGGTTACCCACGGGTCCTTATAAACCTTTGAACCCTAGTGTTTTCTATGGGTCAAGGTGACACGGAGGCCGGAAAACAAATGTGTTTGTGGTATCCCGTGTTGCATCTGGCTCAAGGTGAAGGAATACCACAAACACGTTTGTTTTCGGGCCTCCGGGTCACCCTGACCCAGAAAAAACACAAGGGTTAAAGGCATTTAATTCATGATTTATAAAGAAGATGATACTTGTCATTAAAATCAAATGTGAACACAAGATAAGTAATATTTTTATGTTTTATTCAAATTTTAGATTGACACACTAAAACACAAACAAAACAGTAAAGTGTATGAGGCTCAGTCTATTTAGTTCAAGACATTTTTTAAAAATGTTTCTCATTAGTTTGTATAAAAACTCTCTTTAACACAGATCATTTTCTTTCCAGATGAAGAGGAGGGCTTGTCCAGGGTGGTAGGATCCTCTATCTTTTCTTTCCAGAAAAGTAGACGAGGTCACAGCATGGCTCTGACTGGTGAGTTAGTCTGGAACTCCAAATATATATATTTTTAATTTATATATTTTTCTATCCTTCTGCGGTGTTTTAGCAAGCGAGTTAGCGCGGACACCTGGGAAGAATGTGAATTTCAGTGCTGACCCGAACATGGAGCCTCGCACTCCCACTCGCACCGGTCGACGTAAGTTATTTCAAGCCTCTTAAGTATAAATATGTTAAATTAAATTTATTTTCTGTCCAGACCACAAAGATGAAATCAGAACGCCACAGAGGGTGAGATTTAGACTTTTGTTTTGATGCAATCGCATGAGATTTAACTTGTTTTATGTCACAGGGAAAGAAAGTACAGTTTGTTTCGACGACACCACACAGACTCCGAAAGAGGATGACAAGTTAGTTCTGCATTTTCATAAGGGTTTGAAAGTGAAGATTATTCATTTTTTATTTTAATTTTTTAGCACCGAGTCTTCGCTCAGACAGTGACAGTGAACTTTCAGCCTCAGCTTCTGAAGAGGAAGAGGGGGATGAAAGTGGGATTGCGGAAGGAAAAAAGATGGATGATAAAGAGAACGTGAAGACGCCGAAAAAAGGTGTATCCGCAGCGGCGCTGTACAAGACGCCCGCCAAAAAGAGCAAGAGCGCCACGGAACCCATCGGCCAACCCAGTATGGTCGAGGAGTATTTCGAGGCTCATGGCAGCTCAAAAGTACTGACGTCTGATCGTACACTGGAGCGACTCAACACCCCTAAAATTGATCGGGTCAGTTCTAAACGTAGTAGTAATAACAGTATTACTCCATGTCATTGTATTAGCCCCAATGCTTCATGGTATTACTCCTTTATTTAAAGGATTTAAAGTAATACTCTGTAAGTCTTCATAGTTTTACTCCGCGAGGCTTCGTAGTTGTACTCCGCGAAGCTTCGTAGTATTATTCCGCGAAGCTTCGTAGTATTATTCCGCGAGGCTCCGTAGTATTACTCCGCGAGGCTCCGTAGTATTACTCCGCGAGGCTCCGTACTATTACTCAGGGAGGCTTCGTAGTATTACTCATGGAGGCTTCGAAGTATTACTCCACGAGGCTCCGTACTATTACTCCGCGAGGCTCCGTACTATTATTCAGGGAGGGTCCGTAGTATTACTCAGGGAGGCTCCGTAGTATTACTCAGGGAGGCTCTGTAGTATTACTCAGGGAGGCTTCGTAGTATTACTCCGCGAGGCTCCGTAGTATTACTCCGCAAGGCTCCGTAGTATTACTCCGGGAGGCTCCGTAGTATTACTCCTGGAGGCTCCGTAGTATTACTCCGCGAGGCTCCGTAGTATTACTCCTGGAAGCTCCCTAGTATTACTCCGCGAGGCTCCGTAGTATTACTCCGCGAGGCTCCATAGTATTACTCCGCGAGGCTCCGTAGTATTACCCTTGTAGGCTTCCTAGTATTACACCGGGACGCTCCGTAGTATTACTAAGGGAGGCTTCCTAGTATTGCTCCGCGAGTCACCGTACTATTACTCCACCAGTCACCGTAGTTAGTATTATGCTGCGAGGCTTTAACTGGTCAGTTTTAAACATCCATCATAAACGATGACTCATCACTTTTTGATAACCCTTTGTGTTGGCAGGAGAAGCTGATCCAGCTGTTGGACGAGAAACCCTCGTGCTTCTCTAAAGAGATCCAGCTGCTCAACAACAAACACAGAAAGCACTTCAACAAATGGATGCTGCAGCTGCAGTAAGTTTGAAGACGGTAGAAGAGAAATCCAGCTCCTTTATTTTGGTTACTAGTCTGTTTATGAAGATAATAACTTTAAGCTTAAAAGTGCATTTTCGACCCGTGTGAGGCAGAAAAAAAGCTAAACTTGATTGTTCTTTGTAGGAATCCTCAACATCATTGTTAAACTTGACTTAAATTAGTTTTTATGACAGAAAGGGAGTTGCAATTCAAAATCTTCCAAATATTTCTGAATGCCAGTCCATTATAGGCCTTAACATGTGTGTTTTAATTTTCTTTAATATACTGTATTTTTTGCATGTTTCAGTGCCTAAAAAATATTTTCATAGTTCTGTAGTTGAATTGTCCTTTCAAGCAAATGCAATGCCTTGATTTGAGTGAGGTAAGAATGCAGTAATACAAAATAATTGTACTTTAAATGTTGTCTATAAACAGTTTCTCAGTATAAAGGTAATCAAAATAAGAGAAAATTGAACAGAAACACAATAATACACACAATACACTGTATACTAATTGTGTCTGAAGCAGCACTAGAGGTAAAATATTGTTGATGGACTGTGTTCTTGTGACTATTATATTCAACTATTAAATGATCCCTAAATGTTGATCTGATCCAGGTTGGGATTCAGTGTGCTGCTCTATGGTTTGGGAAGTAAGAAATCTCTGCTGGAGGACTTTCGTAAAACCCACCTGTCTGAAGAGATCCACCTCGTCGTCAACGGATTCTTCCCATCCATCACTCTGAAATCTGTAATCAATAATTCCACATTATTGTGTGTACATTATTGATAACTCTTCTTTATTTTTTTGTTTCACCACAGATACTGAATTCTCTGACATGTGAGGTCCTGGAGCATCAGGGAAGTTTCCGGACACAGTCTGATCAGATCCAGTTCATCTCTCAGACCCTTAAGAAGAGTAGGTTTTGTATCTCGGTGTCAACGATCGGCTCTAACGTGTCTTCACAGGCCCAGATGTTCACATCTACATGTTGATCCATAACATCGATGGGCCGATGCTCCGAGGGGAGAAGACCCAGAGTGCACTGGGGCAGCTGGCGTCTCTGCCGAACCTTCACCTGGTGGCCAGCATTGACCACATAAACGCTCCTCTGGGTGAGTGGAAACATTTGAACGAGTGTCAAGATTTATAATTTTTTACTACACGTATAGTCGCGAATTGTAACCAGTTACATGCAGTTGCTCTATATAAGAACTAGAGGCTTCTGTCTCCATTCAAATACCTCCTCATCCCATTACAGCAAAGCCCTCCAGTAATTGTCGGACAAAAATATTTATACTTGTTGACCTACTTTAAATATCTACTAAATTATAGCAGAAATTACCGATAAGCTGCATGATGTAATTTACTGTATTCTTTTGACTATAAGGCACACTTAAAATCCTTTTAATTTAAAAATAAAGATTAACAGTGGCCTTGGCCTTCATTCAATTATTCCGCAAGGGTTCGTAATATTACCCCACAAGGCTTTGTAGTTTTATTCTCCTAGTCAACCTGGTATTAATCTCTGAGTCACCATAGTATTACTCTCCGAGTCACTGTAGTATTACCCTCCGAGTCACCGTAAAATTACTCTCCAAATGACCGTAGTATTACTCATGGAGCCGCAGTAGTATTACTCTCCGAGTACCTGTAGTATTACCCTCCGAGTCACCGTAAAATTACTCTCCAAATGACCGTAGTATTACTCATGGAGCCGCCGTAGTATTACTCTCCGAGTTCGGTAGTATTACTCTCGGAGTCCCTGTAGTATTACTCTCTGAATCACCGTAGTATTACTCTCTGAGTCACCGTAGTATTACTCTGCGAGTCCCCTTAATATTAAGCAGCGAGTCCCCGTAGTATTACAAGCAAGTCTCACTTCACATAACCAAAATACAAGCGACTCAACGTTCAGTTCAACAGCAACTCTGCATCACTTGCAGGCATAAATATATATATATGAAGACATTTACGTGGAGGAGAGAAAAACTATCTGTAAACTGTCATTTTTCTAAATGATTTTTCATCTGTTTACATGTGTAGACGTTGACACCCCTCAATTTAAACGTTGACCTCGTCTCTAACTGGACTCTTGTTTTTAGTGTGGGACCAGTTTAAGCAGAGCCAGTTCAACTGGCTGTGGTGGGAGTGTGTCACGTACATGCATTATGCAGAGGAGACGTCCTACGAAAACTCTCTGCTGGTGCAACAAACCGGCGCTCTGGCTCTGTCGTCGCTCACACATGTGCTGCGCAGCTTGACTCCGAACGCAAGGTAGAGCTGTCGGAGTCCGCTGAAGATCTTGTAAAAGATTCTCAAGTGTGCTTTTGTTTTCAGAGGAATATTTAAGCTGTTGGTGAAATTTCAACTGGAAAACAAAGACAACCCTTCGTACACAGGTGAACAGAACTTCAATGAGTTGTCGTGACAGTTTCTGATTGAAATGGTTCGTGCAGGGTTGTCCTTCCAAGACTTCTACCAGCGCTGTCGAGAGGCTTTCTTGGTGAACTCTGACCTCACGCTCAGGACACAGCTGACCGAGTTTAGAGACCACAAGCTGATTCGTACACGCAAGGTGACATTTTTAACATTTGTAGACAGTTCTCCAGGGCTAACATGCGAACACACTCGTGACTTTTGTTGCAACTACTTAATGTGTTTTGAAACCATGCTGTGTCCAAACATCAGCTTTGGAAGCTGCTGGAGTCAACTGTATCCTCTCATCCTCAGTCGGGATCTAAAATGTTATTGTTCCTTTAGCTGCAGAGGGTGTGACTTCTGCCATCTAGCGGCCAGAGGTTAAATTGCAAGACAAAAAGTAACAAAATATTGAATATAGTGAATATTTGCATTTTAATTGTAAATAAAAAAAATCGAATTATATTCTTTTAAATCCACTTAATTGGACTCTAAACATTTAAAGAAATAGTTAAATTATTTAAGAATGGAAAACAAAATCCATAAAGTGCTGAATGTCAATACAGTGTTATGAAAAAATGTCAATCTTGATGTTAAAGGAAAAAGAAAAAAAGGTAGTTGAAGTAAAAAGACAATTTGATAATATCAGTCGGACTCGTACTTCCTGTTACGGAAAGTAAATGTACATTTTGTTTTTTGTGATTGAGTTTGTTCTAACTTTAACCAGGGAGCAGACGGAGTGGAGTACCTGATCGTTCCTGTGGATGCGAACACACTGATGGACTTCATGGAGAACGAAGAAGGGGACTGAGAAGAAAATGTAGTTTTGAGAATTTCAACTGATCATGCGATGAAATTCTGTGACTTGAATTTATAGTTAAATAAAAAAACAGTGGAGAAATCAAAACGTTGGAGCTGATTATGCATTTTTTATTATTTACACAAATATACTCTAACTTATCAAAGCTTACATTCTTCATAATTGCAAGGCAGATCTAGATTTGATCAAGGTCGTGTCAGAAAGCAAAAAGGGGAAAATGTGCAACATTTCTGGGTTCATCCGAGCTACAGACGTGGATGTCAACAGTTCGTCAACGACTGTTGAGACTCTCTTGTCGTGTCTGTCCTGAGGGTGTAGGTCTGCAGCCTGTTCTGTGTCGCTGTGTTGACGATGTGAAGCTCCTCTTCATCCAGATCCTTCAGCAGGAGAAGAACTGCATCCAAAGTGTGATTCTGGGATATTTAATCAATAAAATAGTTAGTTGGTTAGTTGACATTCTTCATCGGGAAAATTACCTTTCTAATGGATGATCTTGTCGAAGGTGACGATAGGGAAGGAAACTTGTCTCTGGAAAGTGGCTTCATCCCCAACTCCTTCCTGATTTTACTTCAAAAAGAGATTTAAAAAGGTTATTAGTTAAGTCTGTTTGTGTGTTTTTAAACACAACCCATCTTACTTCGTCTCCTCCATATTGTAGTTGAGTGGGTCTGCTTCCATGTCTGCATCTTTGTGTCCGTTCTTTGTTGGTTGTTGGGTAATGGTGTTCTGCGGGAGGCAGATTTCCTCCCCTTCAGTGAGCGCAAACGCAACCTCTTCTTCTGTCACGACTGAAGAAACGTAAAGACCAGGATTAAAATAGAAGAATAAACTATTGCCAGCAACAGAATAATCGAGCTATGAAAGTACATTTTCAATAAAGGGGTGTAAGAAAATAGAAACACACTTGTATACCTCAAAAGATTTCTGTATCCGATTTCCAATTAAAAAGTACCACGCAAATATTCAAGACGTTTTTGTTTCAAATACGCTTAAAGGAAGATCGTACTTTTTTCAGCCTGAGAATTAAGAATAAATGTTTCCGTAACAGTAAGGTTAGGAGATCGTCTTTTAAAGGCCGGGAAATCTGTTTACTTTATTTTAAAAGAAAGAATCCTGCAGAAGCTTGTATTTGGTGAAATATATATATAGATCCCTCTGTTTGAGGCTGATGTTAAGCACATAACAGCATCAAGAATTCATGATATGCTATAAAAGTTTCCCTACAATCATTTATTTAAAAGATACTCAATATACACTTCTCACCTTGGTTGTCCAGCTTCTGCAGGCCAGGCAAGTAGCGCAGGACATTGAGGCGATACTGGTTGGGGTCATCCCCGCAACATGGGTTCTCGGCCAACCAAAGCACTCTGAGGTGAGTCAGTTGGCACAGGTGAGCCAGCTCAGACAGCGACTGGATCATGTTTCTTCTCAGGTAAAGCTCAGTCAGTGACAGGCAACCAGCAAATGAAGCCAGAGTAGTGATCTTATTATCACTAGAGAACACACACACAAAAAATAAAAAATAAATAAGATGTGCTTTAAGAAGCGTAGTATTGTATTGACAAACCTTAAAGTGAGAACTTCAACGTTGGGTATTTGAGAAAAGATGGAAATCTGAAATAAGAGAAGCTGCTTAATAACAAGTTGACATAAAAGTCACGACTGGTGAGCCTTTAATGGGCTTACAAACAAATATAGGCTCGTGTTGAATACTCACATCAGTCAGGTTACATCCCCTGAAAACACAAGTCACAAACAGATCAGTCACACACACACCAGGTAAACAAAGATCTTCGCTGCATCTTCTCAAACCCACGAACTTACCAGCAGTTTAGCTTCCTGACGTTCTCCATGTCGGGGGCTTTGGTCTTGGCGAGGACGAGTTTACGTGTTAGCTTCATCGCTAATGGGATTCGTATGAGTTTAAGCGATAAAACGATACCATTTATTTATAAATAACCGTAATGGTCATGACAGGAAAAGGTGGACAAACATTCTCGACGAGGATGTTGACGACCGAGCAATGACGACGCATGCGCGAAACTAATGAAGCCAGCGTCCCTGGTTACGAGAAACAAGAATGTGTGTTAAAGTTATTTTTTTATTTTAAAAATACCATTGTATTATTATTCGTGAATGTATATA
This sequence comes from Callionymus lyra, assembly GCF_982586985.1. Lineage (NCBI taxonomy): Eukaryota > Metazoa > Chordata > Actinopteri > Syngnathiformes > Callionymidae > Callionymus > Callionymus lyra. The sequence continues at coordinate 12,756,819 of NC_141833.1, forward strand.
AATTAACCTAATGTGTTATATTTCAAATATATATAACTTCTGAGGCTACAAACACTCAAATTCCCATAATGCAACGTGTGCAAGCGGGTAAATCGCGCATGCGCCCTAAGCACTCCCTCTTTGGACCTGCGCCTCCACTGAAACGATGGTGAGCCATGAATGTCTGTCCTGAATCCATGTCAATCTGGTCTTCCCTGCCCCTATAAAGCCTATATTGTGCATCCGACAGTTCAATATTGTTTTAATGTGAACGATTGAGCTTATATTCTCACATTATGGGCTGTTGTCAAGAAGATAAAGGCGATGTTTTGGTCTAGGGTTGCACGGATAGTGACAGTAATGGCCGCCACCGGTGCTGTACTGAAAAACTTAAGAACGAGTAAAACATTCCTCTGGATTAGCTTGAAACCACGTATCTTGGTGGCTCATGTGTCCACGTAAACCGTGGTTGTGTGAGATTTAAGACGACCTAGGAATGACTTTGTTCTGACTTCATTTAATGGCTGAATTAGCAACATGCTAAGTAGTTAGCCGGTTAATACTTGTTTTAGAATTAAACAAGTTTGTATTTCACTCTTAAGTGTTCGTCTAAATACAAGAGTATTACAAAAGAAACTTGTTTTAAATGTTTTACCCGAGCTCTCAACTCGCTGTACAGGGTCTTACCCTGAAGTACAGTACCTTGGCTGAACCAGAGCTACTTGCTAGTGTAGTGGTCGAATGTAGGGATTGTATCAAATGTTAAACATGAAATCTTTCTCACTTGTTCTCAGGCCAAGCGAACCAAGAAGGTGGGGATCGTTGGTAAATATGGCACACGTTACGGTGCCTCGCTGAGGAAGATGGTCAAGAAAATTGAAATCTCCCAGCATGCAAAATACACCTGCTCATTCTGTGGCAAGGTAGGTACACTATTGTGTGTATATTATGGTAACAATGAACAAAGTTGTGTCTTAATGCTTTTTTTTTTAATTGCAGACCAAAATGAAGAGGAGGGCTGTGGGCATCTGGCATTGCGGGTCCTGCATGAAGACCGTGGCTGGTGGAGCCTGGACTTACAAGTACGTGTTGTCATCTCCGTTAAAATGCTTCTATATTTTAAGGCTGATTCATTTTTATTATATTTTTGATATTCCTAAACAACTTTTTCCCAACATGACAATACTGTACTAATGTTTCTGAAACTCTTTATCGAAGAATAAATAATGCATAATTCAAATGTTGGATTTTGGTTTGGAGGATGCTTGTCCTCTATTCTTGAATCAAGGAAACTCTGACCTTGTTAGAAACTAGAGAAATTTATTGTCGATAAAGTTATGTGCCAACGGCTGTAGTAACTGTTTTTTTTTTAATTGCAGCACAACTTCGGCTGTCACAGTAAAGTCTGCCATCAGGAGGCTGAAGGAGTTGAAGGACCAGTAAACCGGTGGACGTGTACGCTGCTGGATTTTGGGACTTGTTTTCACAATTTATCCAATCTGGACATGGCTTCAACATCCACAAATAAAGCAGTCTGGAGCGGATCTGTTTTTCCTAGTTTTTATTTAAAGTGTGCATTTGTGGCCTGATGGGATTTGGTGTCTTTGGAATGGAAGGGATTTCATTAGACATAATCAAAACTTTAAACTACATATCTATCTTTTTCTTTTTTTTTTTTTCCCCCCCCCAATCTAGATTTATAAATTAAATCACCAGCTCATCCACATCTTAAAAATGTACTTGGTCATTAGTTTATATAGTTTGGCTTTTATAAATACTTTTCTGAATTGGGTCTAATGAAGAGAATGAAGGGTATTGTTAGGAAAACTGCTTGAATAACTAAAATGAGACGCTGACTCTTGACTTTATGGCCAAGGGACATATTCAGAGAACAGGAACTTTGACTTGCTCAGCCAAACTAGACGCTTTAAACTTTCAAAGTTAATACCTGTATAAACCTGTAGGTTTTTACAGGTAACCTGATTTACTGAAGGTCCTGCTGTAATCTAGAGTGTCAAAACTTCAGAATATAGCTGCTCTCGGCTAATGATAAGAACTTTATTGATCCTTCAGGAAATTGTTTTTCCAAATGGCAATACTTATAATTCATTAAAATCAATCAAAGACAAAGGATACAAATATTAACATGGAATAGAATGCTCCTTTCACTCCACTCCTGCCCCCAAACTCAGAATAAAACAATCTAATAGCACGAGGAATGAATGAGTCCTTGAGTCTTATTTGTTTTGCACCTGGGAAGGAGCATTCTTGCTCCATCTGCTTCTCTGCTCACTGATGACAGTGTTCAGAGGATGACTGTCATCCTCTATGACTGACAGTAGTTTGTCCAGTGATCTCTGCAACTGTCACCAGTGCGTCCAGCTTCAACCGCAGAGCCAGCATTTAATTATGGAAGTGCAGGGCTCCAGTGTGATGAACAAATCAAAATAAACGCCTTTTTTGCACTGTTAAATTGTTTAGACATGCTTTAAATGTGTTTAATTCGCCTGGAGAACTGCCGCACACCCAGCTTTATTGAGCAGTAAATGAGCATGTTTTCTATGAAGTTTTCTTCCTACCTGGAATGAGATCACATCCACAGATGATACAGTCTATGACAGCAGCCATGAAGGTTGTTTTTTTTAGTTAAATACCAGATTTGTCATAATCTGTGTGTACCCCTAATACTTAAAATCCAAACATTCTAACCAAAGGACGCTTCAACATTCGGTATAGTTCTTATGTATTCTCCCTCAACTCCTGTAGGGGGCAGTAGAGGCTCCTCTAGCGTCAGTCGAGTCAAAGTGATCCAACATGGCGGCCACCAGTGTCTTCAGACCAGGCTTGTTCAACAACAAAGTTGCGATAGTGACCGGAGGAGGGACAGGAATCGGCAAAGCCATCGCCACTGAGCTGCTGGACCTCGGTAAACTGCATGTTGTGAATTTCCAGAGTTTTAATACAGTTTGTATCTTGATGTGCAGGAGTAGCTGAGTGGACTTTGACACTTTAACTCTTTAACTGACGACTGAATATTTGTTTTTTCTAAGGTTGAGTCACAAGAAGATGTTTTTTTTTCGTAAGCAGTGAGATTTAAAAATATGCTTTACATGATTTATTATTTTTATTTTTGTACAAAAGTGTTGCGATTATTAGTCCTGAGGGTCAACGTCAGTAAATATTCCCTCATCAAGTCATTTATTTAGGAACATTTTGTTTTAGCAAATATTAGTGCCTTAAGCGTTGACACTGAGTATAACTTTGGAAGTAGATCCATGCAATTTTAACCATTTAATTTTCTTATATTTATAATTGAATGAATCGATGTTATTATTGAGATGTTGAATTGTTTATTAAATAATTGAATTCAATAATTCGAATATTGATGTGTTTAATTTTAATTATTAAATAATTGAATACAAATATATATATATTTTTTAATTAATTACATTTGATCAGGAACCACAGATTAAACGTGAGATGTAATTAAATATATTTTTTAAACTTGGTTAACGTATTGTCAGGAAAATACCTAAATTGGCACGGTGCTTTTATGTTTTACAGGATTGGCTGGTGACACTGTTATACCAGGATTTATATTGAATTTAAACATCTACAAAATAAAAAAATCTAATTATTTTTCAATTATTGGAAGTAGAATATCAAACTATATGTGTAAAAAAACAAACATTTAATACAATATAAAAAAAAATGAAGTCAGTTATTCAATACAAATACATTCTAGTTTTCAATATACAAATTATTTAATTTAATTATGCGAAACAATCTCAACGTTACACCATTTTAATGGTGAATTCAAAAGTTCAATATTCTGATGGCGCTGATCTACTTCTATATATAACATAACATTACATCACATAATAATAAATGAAATAAACATTGCTGTCATTGTTAAAAATATTGAATAAAAATTAATCTCAAAATGAAAATATGAAGGTAAAAGCAAGGCAAGAAAACTGTTAAAAACTTATCTAACAAAAGGCATTCATTGAAGAACTGTTGAGATGACTATTCAATGCATAAATAGATTGTCATATGTTACTTTTTTTTTGGCTTAATTTCCCATGTTTATATTACTCATTATTTTTTAAGTAACTTTTTAGACTGCTTCACATGCAATAATAAAATAATAGGTATTCATGTTCTATTTTTCCCCAGGCTGCTCGGTTGTGATCTCCAGTAGAAAAGTGGAGAAGCTTGAGGCTGCAGCAAAAGAGTTGAGAGAAAGAATTCCTGCCACAAGTCCTGCAAGAGTCACTCCACTACCATGCAACATCCGGAATGAGGACGAGGTTTTTGCTCACACTTGGAAGTTCACTGTTGCTTAAGGATTTTAACTCTGCGTCTCTTTACTGGAAAGGTGAAGACTCTGGTATCGTCGGTGCTGAAACAGTACGGTCAAATAGACTACCTGGTCAATAATGGCGGTGGTCAGTTCACTAGTCCTGTTGCGAACATGTCGTCTAAAGGATGGAAGGCTGTGATTGACACCAATCTAACTGGGACCTTTCACTGCTGCAAAGAGGGTAAGAATGTTGTCATTTTGTCACTTTCTTTTATATTTAACAATCTATTTATCTCTTAATAGTCTACACTGCATGGATGAAGGAACATGGCGGAGTGATTGTAAACATTATCGCTGACATGTGGAAAGGATTTCCAGGCATGGCGTAAGTTCATCAATAAAGTTCTACCTAACCTAAAACTAAACTAAACTAACTATTAATTTAGTTCAGATCTAATCAGTGACCTGAAAATGACCTTTTTTCGTCATTCATACATTTTTATTTCTAAAAATGCTTTAACTCTAACAGACACACCGGAGCGGCCAGGTCAGCTGTGGACAACCTGACCAAGAGTCTGGCCATTGAATGGGCCACTTCAGGCGTCCGAATCAACTCTGTGGCACCTGTAAGTTAAACCTGTGTATTATTATTATTATTGAATTGAGTTAAAATATAATCACCACCGATATATTTGTGTTAGGGAACCATATTTTCCAAGACTGCCATGGAGAACTACAAGGAGTATGGACCAGAACTGTTTAAGATGAGTATTCCCTTCTGCCCTGCAAAAAGACTTGGCGTACCAGAAGAGGTGAGATTACTACAGAACACTATTATTCCAACTGTTGACTTTAAATATCATTATTTATAGGACTCCAATAAATCTTATCACTCAACATATAAAGAATATATATTCAAATATTTGTGTATTTCTTAAAGTTTGGAATATTACCTAATATACAGTATTTCTATTACCAAGTTAACATTAAGAAAAACTGAATTAATTTCATAGCTTTTCCTTTTTTTCTGTCTTATCAGATCTCTCCTGCAGTTTGCTTCCTACTGTCTCCTTCTGCCTCCTTTATTTCTGGTGCAACACTGAGAGTGGATGCCGGACAGAGTCTGTACCATTCCACATGGGAGATACCTGGTAGGTCGATGGATTCTAGCTTCCCATCATGAAAACATAAACTAGTTGTATTTATCAGTGTTTTGATTAAACTCTTTTCTGTCTCCCCAGATCACCAAGCATGGCCTGATGCTCCAGACGGGGAGAATTTAAAGTGCATGAAGGAACTTCTGAATTCCAAAAGCAAACTTTAACTTGTATTTGTCACTTTATAACATTAATATACATTTTAAAGAATTAACTAATGGTTGCAGAGAACATTGATCATGAGAGAGGTTTTGGATTAACCTTCATGTGATTTAATTTTAATGTCTTGTATATGTAATTGTTGAACCTTTTTGATTAAATGATGCTTCAACAGATCCCTTTTTTCTGATCTCAATGTTGTAAAACATAACTCACGGTTAATAAATTCTGCTACATACCTTCTTTGTCCCTCTGAATGATCCGAGAAAAGTATTTCTATCCACTTGAAAAACATGAAAGCGTATTCATTTTCGATCCATCTATAAACACTTTTTTAACTAAGTATGTTTTTCAATTTTTAGTTGTATCATTTAGTACAGTTTAAGTTATTATCAGTTTTATCTTGATCTTTTAAGTATATACTTTATTGAATATTGTTTTGATTGTTTAAGCGCTTTGTGACCCTGGTCTGGAAAAGCGCTATACAAATAAAAATTACTTACTTACTTACTTACTTATAATCATTATTAATCCTTTCAGTTTTTTACATGTAATTGTATTAAAAAAAATGCGTGTAATTTGTAAATTCACTATTAATATTTTTTTTATTGTGACCTTATTTATTAAATATTTGTCAGAAATAATAAATATTTCCGAAACATTGTCATTCGCAAAGCGTTTTTTGTCACCAGAAGGGTTGCCGTAATGTTGCCGTAAATGAGGCAGCTGTCGCAAAGTATACATTCACATCAGAGGTCACAACAAACCAATTCAGGTATGTTTTTTCTTACGTATTTGACAATAAGAGATCTCAGAAACACATTTTCTTTATGGTCACGATCAATTATTTGATGCACACTTTGAATCATGAGCTACATGTTCAAATGTGTAAGTTAGTGTTAGCGCTAGCTTCGATGCTATCCTGCTTGTGTACCTGTGTCCGTTTAGTTATTGCATTAACTCACATTACACTCATGAATACATTTAGATCTTTCATCTTATTTGTATCCCACTTTGACCTAAAGCTGTTTTTACTGTTACCACTGTGCTAATGGACCATTTGCAAACAAATACAATTAATAAATGGATTATATACACGTCTCTGTCATTTGTACGCTATGGTTTTTTATATTTGTCACTTAAAAACACTGGTTTCCATTCTGATTTGTTCTTCAAAACATGGCAAGTATATACATTTATCAAGATGATCAACGAAATATATTTAAAAAGCAAGACACTTGACCTTTTTGTCAAACCTACAGACATTCATTTTAACCTGTTTGCTAGGATGGGTGGCGACCATGGACATGGCAAGATTCATATGCCTGACTGGAGACAGTGGAAGGTAGAGGGGACCCCGCTGGAGGTTGTACAGGAAAGGCTGGCAAGAAGGGGCCTCAAGGACCCCTGGCTTCGGTGAGTAGCATATAATATAGCATATAATTTATAAAAAAAATGTTTTTAATATATTGATTTAAACACAATCCTGTGTGCCCCAAAAGGAACGACAAAGGATAGTCTATTGCCCACAGTTGTTATGAAATTAAATGGCTGAAACTGACAAGTTATGTCAACAAAAGTAGTTGAACTGTAGTTTAAATTTTACAAATGACTGTGAAAAAGCAAGGGCTGGTAAAAGACATGGGTGGCAAGTTGTGAATTTGAGGCTGTGCAATGTGGAACAGTGAACTGACAAAAGCAACAACAAAAAAATAGAACCTCAAGCCGCAAGAAGATGAGTTTATTTGTGTGGAAAATTTAACACAAAGAACAATTGAGGTTCTGACAGATTTTTTATCGACCAAGAACATGACATTTGACAGAGTTTTTATATTAAACATGTACTCACATATATTGATTTATAGAGGTTAACTGATCCATTGTGCTTATGCAAGTAAGTAGGTAAAGGTTATTTGTAAAGCCTCTTCTAGACCATGGTTACAAAGTACTTCAACAATCAAAAACCATACACAGTTAAAATATATATATATACCTTAAAAGGCCAAGACGATGTACATCATATATTAATCATTGCTTAGCCCTTAAAGATGAGGTATCATTTTCAAGTCCATTTATAGGTCAATAATGTATAAAAATAGCTGATTGTGGAGCTTGATAACAAAGATAAAGAACAGTCTGAGGAAATGGTGTGTCTCTGAAAAGCTTCCATTAACACTCATGTAAAGAAAAGGATCTAATGAAAGCTAAATGAATAACTCGCTTTTGATGTATAACGTTGTTTAACTTGTACAAACACATGATTCGGAGCTAAATGTGTGTCCGTCTCCATAGTAACGAGGCGTGGAGGTATTCCGGAGGCTTCGCCAAGCCTGGGACGTTCAACGGCACCTTTTTAAAAGGATTCAAATGGGGATTCGCTGCGTTTACCGTGGCTCTGGCTATAGAGTACGCTTTCTTCCCGCCTGAGAAGAAGAACCACCACTGATGGCGACCAAGAAGCTCGTACATGATCCTATTGCCCTGTGTCCTTTCTGTTAATTAAACCTATTTTGATCATCGATTGGCTCTCTTCACCATTTTTATGATCATGGAAACAGAATATCACACTTTCATTTAGAAATAAATCAACGACAAACATTTTAAAACAATCATTTGATTAAAAAAAAACTTAAAAGCATTGATTTAGATTATTACTCTTGCTTCCTCTTCTTACCGCAGACTTTACGTAAACAGGTTTTGAAAAGTTTGACTGTCACTGTTGCGAGGAGCAGCAGCACAGCGGTGAGCAGCGCCAGGACGTCCAGGCTGTGGTACTGAAACCAATTGAGGTCGTGCAGCGCAGGTCTGAGGTGTTTAGCTCCTTTATGTCGCATCACGTATTCGGTCCAGTACACGGAGAGATCGAGGGGTTCCACCAGACGGTCGTTATGAAGAGCCTGGAGCCGCTGGATGTTTGTTTTATAACTGAAGACAAAAATAAACGGGTCAAAAAATCTCTTGAAACTTTTAAAACGGGGGTCGCCTGAGCTAAGGGAGTCACCTTGGGTCGTTTATAACTTTGTGGATCCCCTGGAGCAGGTTCTCTGTGGTCAAAGACACGATGTTCAGCACCACTCCGGTTCCTCTGCTGGCTTGCTTCTCAGCATTGTCCGGCTGGTCACCGCTCAGTGGCACCATCAACATGGGGACGCCGTGACAGAGGCCCTCAAAGAGGCCATGTGAGCCCGCGTGGGTGATAAAAGCCCGGGCGCCAGGATGTGCTAACACACACACACAATAGAGACAAAATGATAAAGACACTCATGGTAATTGCAAAGAGAAGTCTCGTACCTAGAAGATCGTTCTGAGGCACCCACTTCATAATCTTCACATTCTCAGGAACGTTGCCAGGGAGGGTTCCTGTGAATCTCCAGATCACCTGTTCATGCCATGAAAAAAAATCTCATTTGAACCAGGACTAGGAGTGTCAGAAAAGAAAATCAATTCAGAAAAGTATTGTGTTTATTTTCTCTTTGGCCTTCATACCATTTTTTTCAAAATGTCTTTTTTTTTTCCTTCTCTTTATTAACAACTATGCATGTTAAAAAATGACTGCTTTGCAATAAAACTCCCAGCCGCTAGATGGCAGCATTCATTCGACCTCCAGAGCTAAAATCCCATGAGATTCTGGCAAAGCTGAGTTAGAGAGGATACATTCAACTCCAGCTGATTTTTAAGCTAATGTTTGGATATATTTTGGCTTTTTAACCAAAGTAAAAGCAGTTACGACTTCATCAAGAGTCATGTGGTCTGTAAATTCTGCAACATCAGAGTCAAGTAATCGACAATACTACAAATATATCTAGATATATTATTCCTACAGTATCACAAGATATATCGCAATACATTTTACATTATGTAAGGTTTTCAAAAAAGTACCTTCTGTGGGATTTTTCTAAAGGCTTCCAGGAAGACTAGAGTCAAATGTTCAGGCATGTCTGACACCATCGATCCAAACGTGAACACGATGAACCCATGTTCTCCTGACACCCACGGTTCTAACTCCTGAAAAGAATGTATTCTCAAATATTTTTTCGTCATGAAGGTCGCTTGTTATCATTCTGAAAGTTTTACCTGAGGAAGAGGATTTCTCAAGTTACAGTTGATGCCACCTACTGGGATGACGTTGGGCATCAGAGGGCGAGGGAATTCCATTGTGAAGTCAATTCTGTAAAGTCGACATTTTCATTAAAGTAATCGCGTTCGACATCCGGTCTACTAGAGATGGAGTCTTGACCTGAGAAGCCAGATGTCAGACTCCGTGAGAATCTCTGCGATTCCCACTTTCTCCCCCAAAAACTTGGCGGCGATATTATCAAATTGCCAGTAGAGAAGCTTGCAGAACAGAGGCTCAATGGCCGCCACCTGACAACACAAACATCATCATCAAGAAAAACATCAATTGATAGAGTATTCCATTAATTATACTAATGGCTACAGAATACAGTTTCCCATCATCAGATCACCTCTAATACTTTGTGTCCAAGGCACGTAAACTACATCTCAATTAATTTATCATATTAGTTAATATTTCCACATTATCATCTTAAACAAATACAAATGACCCAATTAACAATTGCAGTAATTTTCCAGTTGCGCCATTTATATTTTTGCCATATATATTATTTATCGACAACACTAAATAAAAATGATTCCGGTAGATATTTTTTTCAAATTCAATTTGTCCTATTCATTTTTGTATTGGATTCCTGATTTTTGTTGCGGTGAATAACTTTATTTTATAAATGATTTAATGTAAAGACTTTCAATATTTAGTTTGCATTTAAAAAAAAAAAAAGCTGGGCCAATGCAACAATTAAAACGTTAAAAATTACAATTAAAACATTTCGATTGCGAAAGTATAAAGTATCATGACATTCTATTCTATGTTAATATTTGTATCCTTTATCTTTGTTATATGTTCTTTATCTTAGATTGTGTCATCTTGTACTTTCTTTTTATATAAACTTTGTTCTTGTTCTTTTTTTTTATGAATTATTGTCTGTATTGCTGTGTGCTAATTGGAAAAAAAAAAATTCCGAAAGAGACCTCCAGAGGGATCAATAAAGTTTTATCCATTTTCTTTTTCTTTTACAGTACAGGTATTTGACCACTAGATGGAGCCAGGGAACCGTCCCCGTGACTGTCCTCGGACAACCGTAGGTGATAAACTCGACCTTTTATGATCTTAATACATAATTGAATGTGTCTTGTTGACAGGAAGATGGCTCTGTGCCTGCAGCTATGACTTTGCTAAATTTAGAAACACTTTCAGTGTAAGCTTTATATGAGAAAAAAAAGAACAAATGGAGAAAATACCTTGATGACACATTTTGAATAAATAAAAAAATAAGTAGTTTTTAAATATTGATTTTAAAATGCGATGAGAGCGCAAATAAAATAAAATAAAATCAACTTTTTGACACATTAGTTACCAAAGTGTTGATGATTCTCTCCCTAAAGTTCATCCTATCCGTGAATCCGGTGAAGAAACGAGGCACATAGGAGGGAGGGGAGGGGCAACCGGAGGACTTCATGTCGAGGCTACATGGAATTCCTCTGAGCAGATTAATAGTGGGGAGACCTGAGGACACAAGTGGGTTCAAGATGACTCAACGTTATTGATGATGCAGGAAAAGGAGACACACACCTAGTTTCCGGGCGATTATTGACCCTATGGGTACCATGGGGTCCGTCAGGACCGCATCAAACTCCTGCAAAGAGAACATTAAATGAATATTATTAAGTAAAACTACAAACATGGGGGACTCACCTGCAGCGCCAGGTGAGAGATGAGGCTGCTGTTGTCGAGCAGACTTTCTGCTGTGATATGAAGCAGATCTGAGATCTTCTTGATCTGGGACATTTTTGCTTGGACCCTCTCGAAGAAGCCATGGGACGAGTTGAGCATGGAGCTTTTTAACGAGGACTGCATGGAGTCTAAGTACTGCTGGTCGTACGAGACCGGGAAAATCGTCGTGTGGTAGTGGGCTCCTGGACCCATGCGCATGTTGACCTCTGGGATCAACACAGTCACGTGGTGTCCACGACGCCCCATCTCCTGTGCGATGGCCTTGATGCCCACCCAGTGACTGCCATCCATGGGCACCACGAGAAGTTTGCCGGTGAATCCCGGAGAGGCGGTTTTGAGTCCTTCTGTGGCCCCGCAGACCTGTTGCATAAGCAACGCCAAACAAATCTGGTTCCACATCGAGGGTTCTGGTCCAGACCTGCCCGCTGGAAACCACGAAGATCCGAGAGGCTCCCCTGCCAGAAGATACTTCCCGTTCGTTGTTCTTGGCAAACGACGACTCGTTCTGCGAGTTGCAATGTGTGAACAAAGTTCATACACCTTTTCAGGTCAAGGCGCGTTTGAACATGTCGCGCATGCGCAGTGGCTTATTTAAAAATCGCTGCCTTGCATTTGAGTACACTTCAAAATTTCTATATAGATAAATAAAATGAATGGTTTGTTTTTAATTATCCTAAGACAAATTCACAAACTTCATTAAAATATAAAAACTTAAAGTAATTGACCTTAAACTCCATATTTACCAGACAATACCAGTATTATTATCAACAGTGAGGGGAAAAAGTTCACTTTGCTCCCATCTGAGGTTGATCCGTGTATTCCTCTTAATTTAATGTCTCTTGTTTTATTCTATTTTAATTACGATTTTATTTTTCTTTATATATTCCACTTAGTGTAATCTAGTTCTATTTTATAATAATTATTAATTATATATGCGCCACTTAATGTAATGTCTCTTGTTTTGTTTTATTTTAATTATTATTTGTCTTGCGTGCCACTTAAAGTAATGTCTCTGGTTTTATTCTATTTTATTATTTGTTTTTTGTATGCCACTTAATTGAATGCCTCTTGTTGTTGATTGTGATTGTTATTTATTTTTTAATATTCCTTTTAATTTACTCTTTCTTGTTTTATTTTATTAGAATTATTATTTCTTTTTTATATGCCTTTTAATTTTCTGCATCTTGTTTTATTTTATTGTATTTATTATTATTTTTTTGTATATGTCACTTAATGTAATGTCTCTTCTTTTATTTTATTTTAAAGATTATTAGTTTTTTGTATGCCACTTAATTTAACGCCTCTTGTTGTTGATTGTAATTGTTATTTATTTTTTTATACTCCTTTTAATTTATTCATTCTTGTTTTATTTTATTATAATTATAATTTATTTTTTATATGCCTTTTAATTTTCTGTATCTTGTTTTATTTTATTGTAATTATTATTTATTTTTGTATATGTCACTTAATGTAATGTATGTAGTTTTATTCTATTTTTATTATTCACTTTTTATATGCCACTTAATTTAGTGTCTCTGGTTTTATTTTATTGTTATTATTCTTTTTTTAAAATTTATTTGACAGTTAACGTAATTTATCTAATTTATTTCATTTTAATTTATTAATGTAGTTGTTTTTCATTTATATCAAATGTGTGTTAAAATTCCTTACCAATAGGTTCTTGAAATAAATAATAATACCACTTAATACAACCAGAGGAATGGATTCTTTTTCTTTTAATCCCCTCAGTTGTGATAGATATTTAACAAAACAAAGCTAAATATAGACCTCGAGATAACATATCTGATTACGTCAGCGTGCTCATTTAAAACAAACATAATTAATCAACTTAAACAAATAGTTATTTGCCAGATCTAAACTGCAACAATAGCCAGTTTAGACGTAGTCACACAGTCAACACACCTGTATTTTATGTCATGTGTAAGAGACACAGTATGAACAGTCCCTACCCGTGTCACCTGCCACTATATCCTTTTTTTGTTTATTGTTCTATTTTATTTTAATTTTAATATTTAATCTTAGTTTGACATAAACGGCCGGGGGGAAATTCCATGAATTCTGTTGACATACACTTGGCCAATAAAAGTAAAACATATCGATTATAATTAGAAAATCAAATTACAAAAACTTTCTACCTGTGATTAATCTGCGCGCCAGGGGGCGGTGTTGTGCATTGATCAACTCCTCCTCTCTAACTAAACACGCGAAGAAGAAGAAGCAAACAAACAGGCGCGGAAGTTCACGGGACACTTTATTGTAAGTAAAACATCGAGTTTTCTCAAACAACAAAAAAAAGCTAAGATGGAGGCAGACTATGAACGAAGTGAGTCAGAGTAAGTCGCTTTATTCCCATCGATGGCTTTTCCCCACCGCTTTATACGCGTGTTTACATGGAACTTCCATGAGTTTTGAGGGGGGAATGCAAATATTTACGTCTTAACATGTCCTAAATGCGTATACAATTCCAAATTATTTATTGTTCTCAGGTCAACAGGTGATAGTGAATGTGAGGCAGATGACTCAGTTACCATTAACGTGGAATACTATAGGTGAAACTATGAACACAACATTAGACAAACAACTGGACCAATAGTTTCATCCCGGTTTCTGTTTCAGATCTTTTATGTACCAGTTGAACTGGTCCACCATGAAAAACACCAGACCTAAAAAAACCTTGAAGACCAAGCTCTGTAAGAGTGTCGCTCCAGCCCAGAAGGTTCCACGCCGGCCAACAAGCGACTCCAGTCAGAGGAGGACACGGAAGCAGACTCTACCCATAGATGAAGGGCCACATTGGGATCTGGACGACGGAAACCAGGACCCGTTGAGAATCGAAGAGGAACGTCCAGCGGATGATGGAGTTACCCAGACGGATGAGGACTGTCGCTTCTCCAACTGCAGCTTCGGTTCTGGGCCGTCGCACCCGTACCAGGACGCATCGCAGAACTTGTGCGTTTCCTGCTGGAAGGTCTACGAGGAGGCAAAGAAGATGAAGACTACGAAGGGCAGTCGTTTAGACGAAGGTACGTGCAGGTTTTTTCAAACCTAGGAACTAAGAAGACTTTAAGAATCAATTTTCAGGTTGATATGTGTTAAATTAGTGGCCCTTCGAATGCATGTCCCTTAACAAAGTATAATAATGTTCATGTTGATATGGTGCCAGCCTTTAACAAAGGTCTGAGCGTCTACACGTGTAAACGGTTACACAGACAACAAATCGTCAGCGTTTATACATTTCATGTCTCACCAATTAATTGATGCTTGCAAGTAACGCAGAGCGGCTGCTGACCAATGAGGTGTGTGTTTTTTTTGGTCATCTGATGTCTGACTTAGACGGGATACTGTGGTGTCAATAAAGTTTGGAGACTTTGGCCATACCATCTCGCAAACTTTTATGACCCATTGTTAAAAGATACGACGACAACTTTTATTCATACATAAGTGTTTATTGTACTTATACACGGTTTAAAATGTTCGCAACTTTCCAAAAACTTATAGTGCAACTCTGTACTGCGTTACTATGGAGCCTTGCGGAGTAAAACTACAGTAACTAGCGGTGTGGCTTTGTACATTTTGGAAGATCTTTGAGCGCAGTGTACCACATATTATCGGTTCAAGGTAAGTAAGTAAAATCAGAATTAATAAATAAGGCTTATGAGGCGCACTGTGGTTTGTGGAGAAACCACAGTGCGAGGAAAACATCCTTTTAGAAGGCAGAAACCTCTAGCAGAACCAGACTCAATGTTGATGGCCCCCCGGGTGGGAGGAAGGGTGGGGGGGAAGACAGATGGATGGAGAGAAGAGTGAGGGAGGATTCAGTGAGAGAGAAAAAAGAAGAGTATACAGTCTGCCAACAGTATGTGATGTATCTGTTATGCTATAATTTAGTACCTATTTTTAGTGGTTCTCCGATTAAAAAGAAATCATTTTTGATAACTACTGGAAGGGCTTTGTTATAATGGGATTACAGGGTGTTCGAAAATAAAACCGAGCACTAGTGGTTATATAGCTCAACTGCATGTTTGTAATAACACGATTGTTACAAGCCGACTATATGTGTTAAAAATATATAAAAATAAGTCCTGTTAGGTGAATATACATTTTCTGTTCTAGATCCTTGCTCCCTGTCATGTGACCAGTGGGTTCTCCTGAAGAAGAGGAAAGTGTGGCGGCGGGAGAACACAGAGGGGTAAGTCCATACACCCAAATCCACAGTCCGTCATTTTCTAACACCTTTCTGTCCTGTCAGCAAACTTTCGAGACTCGTGTCCCGAATCAAGACCAGACTGAAAAATGGAAAAGGGAAAGGACAGTGTTTGGGCTCCGACTGTTCGAGGCCTCATGCTTTCCTGCACAGGTGAACTCTTGTCACTGAGGTATTGTGTCCGTGCTCGAAGTAACACGATGATCTCTGGCAGAAACCTCCGGGGGAAACCCAAACCTCAACACAAAAAGCAGAAGAATAAACGGAAAAGAGAAAAACAAGCTTTTCAGGGTCCGCGATCGGCCAAGCAGCAGCGTCTCCATGGCGACGGCAAACGGACCGATCCCTCCAGCATCAGCAGCACCGAGAGCGCTCAGACTCTTGACCCCGGCAGCTCTGGTTTCTGGGATGGAGATAGCAGCATTTCCCCTGCAGAGGAGGAAACTAAAGTGTGCGACCTCCCCCCCAGTAACATCACCGTGGCGACCAGCCAGCCCAGGAAGTCTTTAGGCAAACCGAAAAAACCCCAAAAGCAGAATGGGTTCAAAGATTTACTGGCTCAGCTGTCGCTCAACAGCAGCACCATCATCAAAGAGAACCGGAAGGTGTTCATGTGAGCACTTCCATCATTATTATGGGATGTTCTGTTTGTGTTTCCCCCATCGTCTTTGCAGCTTTGCACGTTTAATTAATGTTCATTTACTGGTGAGATATTTCCTATTTAAAAGTTACTAAGATATTTTTTGACCGACGGTGAAGAGTTGATGATTGTGCTTCTGTTACTGAAAACGTATTTAGTGTCGCTCCATTTTAAACATTCCTGGCTTTAAGTTCTAATAAAGCACACTTGGAAAGACAACGAGTCATTTCACTGATCGCAGTTTGTTTCTTTTGATTTGACCTACATGACCTTGAAGAGAACATTGCTGTGTCCCAAATCGCATACTGGTGTACTTAAAGTTAGTATTTTAGTGCGTAAGTGTGTCTCAATTCTTAGTATGCGAAATTTAGTGCGCCATGCACACTAAATTGGCGTACTAACACGCCCACAAAACTGATTATGGTTCGATGGACACTATCTACCCTAAACAGCTGCCATCTTAGTGACGTTGTAAACGGAAGTTACGTCATATATATATATATTCATATACGTACATGTGTATTTTTTGTTTGATTTGAGACATACTATCTGTTGAGAATTTGCGTACTAGTTAGTATGTACACTATCCTGATGCATACTAACTTCTAGTATACTATGAGAAGTATGCAATTTGAGACACAGCACGTGTGTCGAACTTGAACTTCCATGGACGAGCTTGAAAAGCTAATTTAGAGTAGAATTGCACTGATGCTATTTTCAAAATTAATTTATTTTAATTATTAGCTATAAATCTGATGTAACATCACATCATACACAACACTGTATATCGCAACTGGTAATGGAAAATAAACAAGAAGGGGGGGGGAGGATGGAATATATACAATTGGAAAACAATACAAAAATAACACAAACAAATACAGTATATCCGAAAGAAAATCAAGCTGATTATATAAAAAATATTATTTTAAATAACTTTATTTTTTTTTATATTTCTGAGCATTTTTTTTATTTTTTAAATAATCTCTTAAATCTTTTTGAGGGGGCAGGTTTTAATGAATCTTACTTTTCCGGGTCTTCTCCACCTTGTCTGCATTCTCTTCACCTCCCTTCATGTTTGGCCTTCACAGACTGCTGCTGATTATTTTTAAAGTTAGCTAAAACTCCCCGATTTATTCAATTTACTTTTGCGCCTTTTTTTAAATGGTCTAACTTGAAATAGTCCAGGACATCTAACCTGCTCTCTCTTTTAAATTTGCTCTTTTGGCGAAACGATTGGACTTTAATTGACCGAGATAAGTGTTGCATCTGAATGTACTTTTTTTTCCAAATAATGAATTGTTCTCCTTAAGATTATATTAATACAATTTAAAGGTCATCAAGCCGAACTAGAACTTCTGTTTTCAAACGTTTTCGAGTTCATCTGCAGTTCAGCTTTCTGCCACAAGAGGACGTTACTTTCAATAAAAAGCTCTACAGTTAACCATCCTATTCTATTATTTACGTTTACCATTCATTGAACTATTTTGAGAAGGGAAAGCACCAACTAAAGTCGATTTTTCATTCATATAGCTCATCACGTTTAGAGCTTTAAAAACAGACTTTAGACTTTATTAATCCCTTGGAGATATAAATTAAATCAAACTTTTATTATTCATCACAGACAATTTTTTCTGAGTAGATTTGATATTCGACATGGTTTGATTGTGCAGTAGGATTTGTTCAATCCCTTGTTGAATTTGTAGTTTATTTCCATTTGAAACATGAGATTTTCGTTCCGATAGTGGAAGTGAGGGAAGAGATAAGAGAGTGTAGCAAGTTTGTTATCTGAGTGGTTTAGATGTTGTCTTTTGGGATCAGTGCGGGAGAGGATGGAGGCCTACACAAACACACAAACACACAAACACACAAACATTGTCGACACAGGAAACAAATTGTTCTTTATTTGTTGCTTCTTTTTTTTTCCTTCGGAGAATTTAACTGTTTACGTTGGAGTGAGGAAGTGAAGTGAACCAAAAACAAATGCATATTCGAATCAAGATTTAAACATATTTTGTCTCTAATGCATTTCATACTTTAATAAATTGACACATTCCCTGAGACCTGAACTTCATTTCTATGCAGATGATGTGATTCTAATCTAGTTAGGACGATGTGAACTCGGAAGGTGTATATTCTGGTGTCCCTGATGGATGAAGATTGTGACCCCGACGCTCGGTTCACTCGCTCTTTCTCTGATCTCCTCCTCTATTGCCAATAAATCGTGATAATCGCGGCCCCGGGGTCTCAGGGCCAAAACAATCGGGGCGGCTCGTGCACACAAACTGTATCCTGTGGGAGATTCAGTATCAGCACCTGACGCCTGGAAAACAGGAAAAGCGTTTCAGCAGCAGCAGATGTGTTTTTAGGGGGAGGAGTGATGGGCAGAAGAAATATAAGACCCCTGACACGGGACCCTTGCACATCAGAGGGAACAACAGGCGACATCATGTCCTACTACCAGGTTTGCTCCGTCTCTTCCATGTCTGTGATTCTTCTGGTGATTCTGACTTATCTCCCTCTCTTCCCCCCCCCCGGCAGCACATCCTCTTTGACTACAACGACACCGGCTCAGGATCCGGTTCTGGAGATTTATCCGGGGAGCTGGAGGAGCTCTGTGAGGTGGACTACGCGGTGACGGCCGACCTCCAGCAGGTCTTCGTGCCGGTGGTCTACGCGCTGATCTTCACGCTGGGCATCACCGGGAACGGGCTAGTGGTCGTCGTGCTGGGCTGCCAGCGCAGGTGAGGGGACCAGATCTTTTGTGGGCTTCTATTAGAGGCGTTACGGTAGAGAGGATTAAAACTCAAGATAATGAATGAATGAGATGTTTTGGAAAGGAGGGTTTGGGCAACAATATATTTTTATTTATTTACTAAATGAAAAAACATGATGTTTAACAATTGGAAAATATAATATAATTATAGTAAGTAAGTAAGTAATTTTTATTTATATAGCGCTTTTCCAAACCAGGGTCACAAAGCGCTTAAACAATCAAAACAATATTCAATAAAGTATATACTTTAAAGATCAATATTAAACTGATAACACAACAGGAGTTCCAGAAAATCAAGGAAAAGCCTGAACAAATAAAAACGTCTTAAGGTGTTTCTTAAAGGAGTCAGTAGATCCATCAAGCGCAAAGAGAGAGGAATAGTTAATTAATAAAAATGTATCACAATATAAAGTAAAAATCCTTCAATAATATTTTACAAACTTATTATCAGTATCTTGTTTGTCATGTAATTCATGTGATAAATGTAATTAACCAGTAACAAAGTCCAACTAAAGAGGCTGAAATTCTATTTAAAATTCGCACCCCTTTGTTTTCCAAGTGCTGAACTTCCGCGACTGTGTCCGCAGGTCCAAGTGCAGCCTCACCGACCGCTATCGGCTCCATCTCTCGGCCGCCGACCTGCTCTTCGTCCTGGCGCTGCCCTTCTGGGCCGTGGACGCCGCCCTGTCCGACTGGCGCTTCGGAGCGGCGACGTGTGTCGGAGTCCACGTGATCTACACCGTCAACCTCTACGGCAGCGTGTTGATCCTGGCCTTCATCAGTCTGGACCGGTACCTGGCCGTGGTCAGACCCACCGACACCAACACCGGGGGACTGAGGCAGCTGCTGGCTCACAGGCTGGTCTATGTGGGTGAGTGTCCGGGAGGTTTATTTGAAAAAAGTCCATATTTCAAAGTATAATTGACAATTTTTTTTATTATTATTGATATTCTACATGTTTAAGTATCAGAATCAAAAACAGCTTTATTGACAGTAATGTGAAGAACAAACAGGAATTTATTTGTGGAAAAATCAATAATTAAAATGAAAGAATAATGTATATTTTTTCACATATTTTTAAGAGAAACAATATGAACATTGAGTGAAATTTAAACTAAAAATATACAAAATGTTGAATAATATTTTATATTATAATAAGCCAAAATGTACTATTACAGTTAAATCATGTACATTTGAAAAAAATAGAAAAGTAGTATTACCAAAATAATAATAATAATTATTAAAATAATATATATATAATAATAATAATACCAAATAATTAAGCATTAAATAATATAAATATATGTTAATAGAATAGTAGCATAAAAACGACATTAAATGAATGATTAATTAATTAATCATTTAAACAATATGACAAATTATTTTTTAAATAATATTGAGTGTTATATTTTAGGGTTAAACTATTGTTGAGAACACATTGAAGAAAAAATATGACAGAATAAAAAAAACATAAAATAAAGTTGCATATTATTTGGCAAATTACTAAATATATTTATTTTATTACATTTTTCACAATTTAAAAGTAAACAACATGAAACATAATAGATAATAATGAAACTTATCTGAAGCCTCTACTTTATAATAATAGTGTTAAAGTGTTAGAATTTAATGTACAAAAGCACAAGATAACATGACAAATTAACACAAATAATGGTGAATTACAAGAATAATAAAGAAAAAAAAAGTATTAAAATAAATATAATCTTTTGATCTAGACTAAAGAGAAAAGTATTTAAACAATAGTCATAAAATATTAACCCAAAACTAAAATGAGAAGATTATATTTGATGACATTTCTTTAATTCAATGAACCTTGTGAGCTGAGCTGGTTCTGACCCGAACTCCCCCTGCAGGTGCTTGGTTACCTGCCGCCCTCCTGGCGGTCCCTGACTTGGTGTTTGCCAGAACCAAAGAAGGAGGCGAAGGTTCCACTCTGTGCCAGAGGTTCTACCCGGCGAGCAACGCTCCCCTCTGGGTTGCCGTGTTCCACCTGCAGCTGGTGGTGGTGGGCCTGGTGATCCCGGGTCTGGTCCTGCTGGTGTGCTACTGCGTGATCGTCACCCGACTGACCCGAGGTCCTCTGGGGGGTCAGAGGCAGAAGAGGCGGGCGGTCAGGACCACCATCGCCCTGGTGCTCTGCTTCTTCGTCTGCTGGCTGCCGTACGGGGCGGGCATCTCCGTGGACGCCCTGCTCCGCCTGGAGGTCCTGCCCCGCAACTGCAACCTGGAGTCGGTGCTGGAGGTGTGGCTGACGGTGGCCGAGCCCATGGCCTTCGCCCACTGTTGCCTGAACCCGCTCCTGTACGCCTTCCTGGGCGCCGGCTTCAAGAGCTCGGCCCGGCGGGCTCTGACTCTCAGTCGGGCCTCCAGTCTGAAGGTGTTGCCGCGGAGACGCCCCGGGGCCTCCACCACCACCGAGTCCGAGTCCTCCAGTTTACACTCGAGCTAGTGTTCGCTAACCTGCTGCTGCTGTGTGTCTGTGTGTGTGTGTGTGTGTGTGTGTGTGTGTGTGTGTGTGTGTGTGTGTGTGTGTGTCATCAACTGATATGTTGTGAGACGATTCTGCTGGTACATGACTCGTCCTCTGCTTCAACATTTTCTGTAAATATTAGTTTCATATTTGTTGTTTACATCCATTGTTTCCATGTAAATACAGAAAATAAACAAGTTAAAAAATATCTTCTCGACTGAAATTTGTCTATTTTCTCCAAATAAACGACACTTAAGTTCAGAATAATCAAATGTTATTATCCCGTGTGAGCCCTTTGATGCAACATCATTGTTGTCAAACTTGAAACAACTTAAAAATTGTTTGTTTATTTGACGAACTATAACTGACACTTGCTCGACAGGAAACAAACCCAACAAAGTCCAGTCGGATTGCAACGTTGAAACCCCTTTGAATTGTTGACGTTAAAATGACTCTGTTGTTCATCAAGACTCACAATATTGACGTGACAGTTGCACTTTATTAGCTGTTCTTGTTCGACACCACAAGTGCTACACACTGATATGTTGTTTTTTCAGGTTAAAAAAGGAACACGACTCCTATATACACAAACACATCAAGACAATTATCTGAAGATGTATTTTTATAAATCATAATTTAACATTTTTTAATGTATTTAAAGTCCAAAAAATGTCTAAAAGCATAAAAAGGAAACTTACCTGCGACAAAAAATATTCTTATTTAGGCCAAGAAACAATATTGGTAATAATATGGAAGATATTAGATATAATTGAGTGGATGATTAATATCCTATTATAATAAAATAGCCACATTGTTAAAGTTATATATTGTTTTCAAATTATACTAATTTTCAAAGTTATTTATTTTTAAATCTTGACCATAAACAAAATTCTATAGAATAATTAAGTGAAAATAAGTGCATGTTCATGTATTTTATTAAACTATAAATGATAAATGAATAGTTAATAAACGTTTTAAGCTTCGTATCACAATCTCTCGGATTGATTTTAATTTTTTAATAAACCTTATAATAAACATTTCAACATTTTTTAACATTTTGACCCAGAGATAACACAAGGGATACATCAAACACATTTGTTTCCGAGCCTTTTGGTCACCTTGACCCAGAGACAACACAAGGAATACATCAAACACATTTATTTTCGATCCTTCGGGTCAAACACATTTGTTTTCAGGCCTTCGGATCCCCTTGACCCAAAATAACACAAGGGATGCATAGATCACATTTGTTTTCGAGCCTTCGGGTCACCTTGACCCAGAGACAACACAAGGGATACATCAAACACATTTTTTTTCAGGCCTTCGGGTCACCTTGACCCTGAGACAACACAAGGGATACATCAAACACATTTGTTTTCGAGCCTTCGTGTCACCTTGACCCAAAGATAACACAAAGGATACATCAAACACATTTGTTTATCTTGATCTTTAAAATGTATACTTTGTTGAATATTGTTTTGATTGTTTAATCTGGAAAAGCGCTATACAAATAAAAATTACTTACTTACTTACTTGTTTGCGAGCCTTCGGGTCACCTTGACCCAGAGACAACGAAAGGGATACATCAAACGCTTTTGTTTGCGAGCCTTCGGGTCACCACGACCCAGAGAAAACACAAGGGTAATAGCTGTTTGTTTAAAAGCAACCATAGAAATATAAAACAGTTGTATTTTCAGTTAAATAAAGGGATAAAAACACTCAAATTAAGAGAAAGAAAGGATGTCGACTCACAATAAATGATTTTAATCTCGCACTATTTTCGATTAAATCTTCGTTGTTCTGGAGAGATTCTGGCGACACCAGTCCAGAGGAAGGTCAAGCCCGGCAAACAAAAACTGGAAACTACTATTCATGTGGAAGAGTGTATTGTTGTGTTGAAAAAAAAGGCAGTTCATTGTTGTCATTTGGTTGGAAAAAAGTGCGACGATTGCGTTTGTGTGCGAGACGATATCTTCACATCTTCACACGTGTGCGTGTCGCTCAGGTGAGGCGAGCGCGTGCAGGCGTGTGCGTCCGATAAGAGGCCATCACGAGGTCCAGTTTCCCAGCACGCACTGCTTCCCACATCTTCCACTTCCACTGGGAAACAGAAGCTGGAAGTTTACTGTTTCCTGGCGTGAAGTGGAAGAAGAATCGAGCGTGAACTGTGGGAGAACTTGTTGAAACCATGATCTGGTGCCAAGACATGAAGAACCTCCTCCTGCTGTCATTTACATTAACTTCTCACAGTCCTCGACTCTCTCCATCCTCGTCTATTCATAGACGTGTGGAAAAACAGGAAAGACTTCCTGCAGCTCATTTTAGGAAAAACAATCCGATGGACGAGGAGTTGCTGGAGCCGCCGGCGAGTAAATCAGCCGCGACACACAATGAAGAAGAGACGCGTGAGTTTAACTCACGGTGATGTGTAAACAGACAAGTCAATGATCGCAAATCAGCAGAAGATTTGTTTATATTCTTGACTCTAAAGTGGATAATCCTTTTGTATCGCTTTGTTTTCCTTCGTTCGCGGTGTCAGTCTGCAGGGATGAGGATTCATAAAACCTTCGAGAGACATCGGAAAACAATAGATCATGGTTAGAATTTAAAAATTCACCCTCCAAATATGTATTGCACACTGAATTATTGACGTATTTCTCTTTTATTTAACGCCTTTTTGATTAAATAGTAGTAATATGAAGGAATAGTTCAGATATTAATCTGAGTGTCCTTCACTTTCACTACATGATCCTCGACATGGTTTACACAGCATTTATTTTAAACAAAATACTTTTTAAATACAATCACCCAAATAGAACATTTTGTCTTGTATGGTTAAAAGAAATTGTTGACGCTTCAGTTTTCATGACTGTCTGTTGCAATTAAACAATGGGAGCAGCCACTAATAAAAATATATACAAATACAAATAAAAATTACTTACTTACTTACTAACAAATATTATGAACTGCTGCTTTAAAACCCCAATATGTAAGATGGAAAAGGTGCTTCTGGCTGCCCCTGGTGTTAGACAAGAGTAACTGCAATGTCATAGCTTCTACGTTTTTTTGTAATTTGTGTTTGTTTACTCATTACTCATTTTTGTGACTTCAAGTCATATGATAACACTGTCTGTGTACCACTGCTGTAACGCAGCCCAAGCCAAGTTGTGTGGTAAAAAACATAGTTTAAATATTAGATAGAGGGTCGTACTGCGATAATTATATTTGTTCAAAGTTAAATGAATCATTAGGGAAAATATGAAGAAATGTTACGTATTGCTACTTTAGTCTCAACTACGTATACGTACCACGATACAGGTTCAGTGATACGATATATTGGGGTTTATTGCGAATACTGTAGTAACAAGGATATAGTTGTAGTATTGTCTGAGTACTTGACTCTGGTGTTGCAGAATTTGAAACTTAGAAAAAAATGGGAACTGCTTTTATTTGTTTTGAAACAAACAACATATCCAAACTTCAGCTTTAAAAGCAGCTGGAGTCGACTGTATCCTCTCGTCCTCAGTCATCGCCGGGATCTCACGTGATTTCATTGTCGCTTTAGCTGCGGAGGACATAAAGAGTGCTGCCATCTAGAGGCCTGCAAGTTTGAGTGTGACACAAAAATGAACAGACACGGTACATTTTGCATGTTAATTGTAAATAAATGTTTTTATTATTTTATATAAAAAACTTTATTGAAACGTAAAACATGAAATATGATAATTAAAAAAACAACCCAAAAAACGATTGAATGTATATAAAATATTTCTGAAAAGAATAATCTATAAAGTGTTGTCAAATATCGATACAGTATCGTGGGGGGATGAAATGGACACCTCTAGTGTTTACAGCCGTAAAACCTGAAATGTAAACAATACAGAACTGTGTGGTCACTTCGTCCACTGCTTCTGTGTCAGTAGCAGACTCTAGCTAACAAGGCTAACGCGGTAATATCGCATCAACTCTGATCTCCCACAATTCAATGTGACATGAGGACATTGTTATTATGAAACTCGGAACTTTATTGTTCCGCCGCGAGAAACAACGAACACTGATGGTCGTTCCCATCGGTTTAGAGGAGCAGTTCCATGAGTTGTGTGTCGCAGCTGGTGCTACCAACAGTGGGATTTCGTGACGCGCTGTGGACGTGTGTGTGTGTGTGTGTGTGTGTGTGTGTGTGTGTGTGTGTGTGTGTGTGTGTGTGTGTGTGTGTGTGTGTGTGTGTGTGTGTGTGTGTGTGTGTGTGTGATGGCGCTTTTGTCTAATTGTTGCTCGCCCACAGATGGTCGGGATCCGTCCGACGCAGACCGAGCTTCCTGCTTCCGAAACAATCGTGGGAAAAGCAGAGGTCAAGACAAAGAGAGAAATGAAAATGGAGGCTCGGCCTGGACTGAAGCGATGACTTCCTGCTCCGTCACAGCGCCGCAGGTGAACCTGCTGCTGCTGGAGATGCAGGCGTGAGAATCAGGAGGCGACGATGACACAGAGAATCACAAGGATTAACTTCTGTTCAATGCTGTGTCTCAAATCGCATACTTCTCTTAGTATACTAGAAGTTTGTATGCATCAGGAAAGTGTACGTACTAACTAGTACGCAAATTCTCCACAGATAGTACGTCTCAAATCAAACACTGCTGCTACACACTAACAGGAAATTACGCGACAGCTTCTTCTTCTACTTCTATTTAACGATGTTGCAACCAGCTGTTTGAACGCTATCGACACCTGCTGGCAGCACGTTTTGCAAGTTTGGAAAAAGAAATAAAGAAAAAATATGAGAATCAAAATATTCGCGAGATATTTAAGCTGGTATCAGCAGCGAAGACGTGTTTATCCTTCTACTGCTGCTGAAAATACACCTGTAAGTATATGAATATATATGCATTTATATATGACGTAACTTCCGTTTAAAACGTCACTGAGATGGAGCCGTTTAGTGTGGTTAGTGTCCATCGAACCATACTCAGTTTTGTGGGCATTTTAGTACGCCAATTTAGTGTGCATGGAGCACTAAATTTCGCATACTAAGAATTGAGACGCACTTACGCACTAAAAATACTAACTTCGAGTACACTAGTATGCAATTTGAGACACAGCACAGGTGTCTTTCTTCCTTGTAGCTTTGTGACCCTGGTCTGGAAAAGCGCTATACAAATAAAAATGACTTACTTACTTACTTACTTATCTCCACCTGAGGTCAAATATTTTAATGACACTTAGAGGAAGGTTTTTATTAAATGCTTGTGTGGCTTCTCAACATTGTTGTTAACGTAACCTTTTCCTGGTCAGAAATATGTTTTTTTATTCATTTATTAAGTCTTTCATCATGTCCTATAAAATGTTCTCCTCAACGGAGGTATGTGCGGCGGCTGTGAAGTGCAAAACAAATTCACAAAATCTTGAAACTCATTTACAAATGAATGACAAATTAAATGAATTTGTTTAATGAGTTTTAAATGTAGTTTTTTCAACATCCCAGTCACTGACACTATGGGACTGTGTTATCTTTATATGTTACAAAGAATGATGGAGAGACAGTTAAGATGTTGATGGATGAGCTTTTATTCTGTCGACCATAAACAACACGTCATGTCTCCTGTTACCCACAATTTTACACACAATCAATTATATTGAGCCTTTACTGCCATCTACTGGCAAACCATGAAACAACCAGTATACTGCAGGGACCTGGAAACAAGAATATTTAATTAAACAATTCAACTAAAAGTGAAATAGAGGTT
This sequence comes from Callionymus lyra, assembly GCF_982586985.1. Taxonomy (NCBI): domain Eukaryota; kingdom Metazoa; phylum Chordata; class Actinopteri; order Syngnathiformes; family Callionymidae; genus Callionymus; species Callionymus lyra. Next base: position 12,784,105 of record NC_141833.1, read on the forward strand.
AACAGGGGGTTAAGTTGAGTTCTTTAAAATATATATCATTTTTTATATGAATTTTACCTCAATCACTCCACATAATATATCTTTTAAAGGTACTACTGACCACTGCAGACACTTTTGTTGGATAAGTTCTATATCATGTGGGCTTCAGAGAAAATATGGCTCCCTCTAGTGGGCAGAAAACAAATGATAATGATGTACAAAAAAATGTGGTAGTCGGAGTACAACTGTATTTACATGTACTTCTGGTGATTACGGTAGTTGTCGTGTAGATCATGAATATTGTTTAATTAAATGTATTTTGTTTTCTTTGATTTGTATTCATTATTTTTTCTTATTGATATCTCATTTTATATTTCCATCACAAAACAATAAAAGTTTTCTAACTCTTTTGATCTAGTCAAACTGTCAATAAAATGGCGGGTAAACTGAGCCGCATCCCTCGTCATTTGACAAACTTCCAATTTGATTGGCTGCGTCTACTCTTAGATTTAAATCTCTCCTCTGATTGGCTGGAAAGCGCGCGGCAACCGTCACGTGGTGTCACTTTCCGCGCGAAAACTGTCCTCGTTGTTGTCCGGGTCAGTGTCACACCAGAGATCTGCTGCTGCTGCTGTTCCGTCTTTATTTTGGTTTTTATTCTAAACCCTCAACATGGATGTTGCCACAGCGACCGCGGAGAACGTCGGCGAGACGGTGAAGGACGAGTTGGCGGACAAATGTCAGAAGTTGTTTCAGGCGTTCCTGGAAGAGTAAGTTTTGTCGAAGCGTGGTGCATTGTGGGCCTTGATTTTGTTTAGAGAAGATGTTGTTAGTTTGAGTAAATAAATGCAAGGATTTATGAGTTTTTATAAGTGTTTCTAAAGCGTTGATGTGCGTGTGTGTGCGAGCAGCTTCCAAACAGGCGACGGCGAGGTGAAGTATGTCCGGGAGGCGGAGGAGCTGATCCGGCCTGAGAGGAACACGCTGCTCGTGAGCTTCACGGATCTGGAGGGTTTCAACCAGGAGCTGGCGACCACCATCCAGGAGGAGTACTACAGGTGTGTGACCGACGACCATCGCAGTTAAAAGAGTCAAATATTACATTTTATTCTTCATGATTCTTTTCCTCCAGAGTTTACCCGTTTCTCTGTCGAGCTGTTCGCAACTTCGCCCGCGATCATGGCAACATTCCAGCGAATAAAGACTTTTACGTCGCGCTGCAGGATCTTCCCACGAGACACAAGTACGTCATCAAAACAATCTGTTCTCACCAGTGCTGAGCAGGTCACTTTGACATGGTAACCTGGTTACGTTACTAGTTACTTCTGTCAAAGGTTACTTTGAAGATTTGAAGAGTGTGTGATCAATAGAACCAGACAGGAGGACAATAAATTCAACAAAAAACAAAATAAATGAGGTATTGCACCAATCGTACAATACAGATCAACTTAAACGCACACAAACGTAACTTTAAAACAATTGTTCTATTGATATAACAAACAAAAACAATTGAACAACACTGTATTAAGACGCAACCACATTTAAAGTCAAATAATAATCAATGTCGAGTGTTTAATAAAGTAAATAACTTGAAAAATGAATAGTACATTATCAACTAATCAAACAATATGACCTTGTCAAAAAACAGCATCTTATCAGCTGACAGACAGAAAGTCTGTTTTTTGGGGTGTTGCTTTTTTTTTATTGAAGTGATGCAGTGTTCAGTTAAAGTTTTACCTTACCTTATAGTGATTCATGTTTAGTTTTAAAATATCACATGTTCTTGAACGCACCATTGTCATTGAATGCATCATTGTTAACTTTCTTTGCACCTCCACATCAGACATGTTCCTGACAGTCTTTATCTCGTCCACGCATTCATTGTTCATTTATATTAAAGGGTTATAAGAGGTCATTTATATCATGGGTACAAGTTCATGTTATAAGTAATAAAAAAACTGACACAGATCTCAACGCATCAAATTTTCAAACACTCATCATACATCACATCACTTGTTACTGAAACTACTTAACGTAGTACTGTAGTAACATGTAACTCAATGTGTTGTTACAATGCATCAAAACTAGTGATTGTAAAACGTTTTTTTCCTCTATAAGAACTATTGACGTGTTTAATGAGACTATATGTTCCTCATCTTCCTCTTTGTGTTCAAGGATCCGTGAGCTTTCGTCCACCAAGATCGGTACTTTGGTGAAGATCAGTGGTCAGGTGGTGAGAACCCACCCCGTACACCCCGAGCTGGTACGTGTTTTCTGCAAAATATCTTGTATTAAAACAAAAAATTTGAGCACACAAACTTCCACCGACCTGCTCCTCCACAGACATGTTGTGATTTATTATATCTGTAAACTTAAGCCTTTATTTAGTGTTTGAAATGACGTTGATAGCAGTGAGCTCAATGGTACAGCAGGGGGCAGTAGTGCTCTGGAGTATGTCAGTGCCATCATAACATTGAATGATTGAAATTAAACTGTAAAATGTTAACTCTTTAAATATTTGTATTAATCGTGTATATTTATTTAAATTTAATTCAATAAGTTCTTTATTGAAATTATTAATTTTAACACATACTTGTGAATATTTACAAAGTCAAAGCTTTTTGACACATGGTTTTATATTCTCAAGCAAATAATAAAAAAAATAATGATGAAATTAATTCTTAATTTTTTCAATCATAGTCTTTTAAATTAAATAATGTTGGTGTGATGGTGTCACTAGACGATGCCAAAAGAGTAACATGCTACTTGACCATTGGGTCAAGGTGACCCAGATGTACCACAAATGTTTGTTTTTGGGAATCTGGGTCATCTTGACCCTAAGCTAACACAAGGCTTAATAAAACTTTCAGCCAAATCAAATTAAACCTATCAATATATTAATATTTTATTTAAATTATTCTATTAAAAAAATTCAACCTTTCAATGTATAATTTATCAAATTCAATTATTTAAAAAATAAAATAAAAATCAATGCTTCAACATTTGAAATCTCAATATGATGGCATTTATAAAGTTACATTTTAATTGATGTTGAATCTCTAGTAAAGAATATTTTTAAAGTTAATTTTCACTGTTTTTACTACTACTAAATGTCTCTAAGAATACATGAAATTGGTTTAATAAAAAAAAAGACTAAATATAATTCGGGGACAAAAATATGATTCCGTGTAATAACAAATCTATAACCTTGTATTATTGTGTAAGATGTGCATCACCTGGTCTCTCTAGTCTACAGGACGTTTACAATAAAATAACTTTAAAATGGTTCCTTCATCTCCAGGTGAGCGGCACCTTCGTGTGCATGGACTGCCAGGCGGTGATCAAGGACGTGCCGCAGCAGTTCAAGTATTCTCCGCCCACCATCTGCAGGAACCCCGTCTGCAACAACCGCATGCGCTTCCACCTGGACACGCACAAGTCCAAGTTCATCGACTTCCAGAAGGTAGCCGGGTGACGCTCAAAGTCTCGTGGCGCTCGTGGCTAACGCTCGCTGTTCCAGGTGCGCATCCAGGAGACGCAGGCGGAGCTTCCCCGCGGCTCCATCCCTCGCTCGCTGGAGGTGGTGCTGAGGGCCGAGGCGGTGGAAACGGCTCAGGCCGGCGACCGCTGCGACTTCACCGGGAGCATGGTGGTCGTGCCGGACGTCTCTCAGCTCAGCACGCCGGGGCTGAGGTCGGAGACCAGCACCCGCGTCGCCGGAGGTCAGGGCTTCGAGTCGGAAGGTCTGCGTGGGCTGAAGGCCCTCGGAGTCCGAGAGCTCTCCTACAGACTCGCTTTCCTGGCCTGTTATGTGGCGCCGACCAACCCTCGGGTAAGTTGGGCGTTAAACGTTCGACGTCCAGATCGACCGTCGACCTAAACGCTCCGATCTTCTCACAGTTCGGCGGCAAAGAGCTGCGTGAGGAGGAGCAGACGGCGGAAAGCATCAAGAGCCAGATGACGGAGAAGGAGTGGGAGAAGGTGTTCGAGATGAGCCAGGACAAGAACCTGTATCACAACCTGTGCACCAGCCTCTTCCCCACCATTCACGGTCAGTCCACTAGAGGGCAGTCTCACCTTTTAGATCGTTGAATAGCGGTTACTCTCGACTATGACTTTTTGAACATTGTTTTTAAAATGACAGTTTTTGAAGCTTGTAGTAAAATTATTTTTACATTTTATTGACACTAAACAAATGACAAAACGAGAACGTAAGAACAATCTTCAAGGAAAAGTTAAAAATATAACGGTTTACTCCAACAATAAAACGGTTAATAATTGAATAGTAATATAATGAAAATAATCTAATAATGTAATAATAATCTAAGTGTAGAAACATGATGGTTAAATCCAACTAAAAACAATTGAAATATAGTAATAATAGTAATTATAGTAATAATAAAACTGCTAAACAAGTGTAGAACAATATATCAGATTTTATTTAACTATTTAACTTTATTGAAATCGACTGTTATAAGAAAATAAAGAAGAAATATTTTAATAATAATTATAATAAGAAAACTATGCTCAACAAGTGTAGAAATCAATTGATAAACAATTTGATTGATTTTTATTTATATACATGGTAAACCTTTTTAATAACAAAAAAAATGTATCAAAAGTACAATTGTAACTGTGATAAATATTATCTAAATATAAAATGTGTAATTTAATTATGATTAAAGCCACACAAACATGAAAGCGTCTCCACGTTGACAGGCAACGACGAGGTGAAGCGTGGAGTTCTGCTGATGCTCTTCGGCGGCGTTCCAAAGACCACCATGGAAGGAACCTCCCTGAGAGGAGACATCAACGTCTGCATCGTGGGAGACCCCAGCACGGCCAAAAGCCAGATCCTCAAGTAAGACCGAAGACCCTGAAGCGCGTCTGCGTTTCCACGGCGACGCGAGCTCAAAGTTCTGCCTCCACAGACACGTGGAGGAGTTCTGTCCGCGAGCCGTCTACACCAGTGGGAAGGCCAGCACCGCCGCCGGTCTGACGGCCGCCGTGGTGCGAGACGAGGAGTCGCACGAGTTCGTCATCGAGGCGGGAGCGTTGATGTTGGCCGATAACGTGAGTGTTTTTGGTTTTTGTCCATAGACTTGACTGACAACTACCACATTTAACATGTTTAATTACCGTAACTCTTCTAAAGTTAAGCCTAACCTCAATTTATTTTTAAATAGAACATGTTTATGAAGTTTTTAAACTCCAACTGTCTATGAAAGAAGCAATAAGTGACTTTTTTTCTCATGTTAATGCATGTTGAAGGTAAAACTCTATCAAATGTTTGAAGATGCATTGCTGAGTTCACTGAGAGGGAGTGAAGCAAGAACGGTGATGGGTCAGTTTATTGTTAGAAAGTGAGTTGGCAAGTAATTGTATTTGAGTACAGAGGCCGTTTGTGTTGCTCTCATTCTTGAGTGCAAGTCTCGCACTTGAGATCAGGGGCCAAATCTGGCTTTTCAACTAATTTACTGTGGCCCTAACTTGACATTTTATTTTTATTTTTATACATTGTAATTTATAAATTTTCTCTAAAGGCAGAAAATGAAACCCTTAACTGTTTAGGAAGTTTTTAACTTCTACACGCATTTTTGTTCCAGCTGAGTTCCCTGAGGGGGAGTGAGGCAAAGTTATTTTATTTGAGTAAGAAGGGTAGTCGTGCAAAATTTATTTTAAATATATTTTTTTGCAGCGAAAGTCTCACAAAAAAGATAAAATTATAATTTACTGTTAAAGTCATACGATGGCTGACATCTCCTGGTAATCGCATATGACAATTTTCAAAAAAACAAATTGTATAAGTGTAGAATAGTTTTTCTTTTAAATAAGGTTAATAATGTAAATGTCTCAAAGTGGAAACTGTTCTAGAGTCATCACAGTTGTATCCAAACAGAGCCCGCTGACCTGAATGTAATCATTGTAGTTAAAGGGGTCAATGCTTCTTGTCTTTAGGGCGTTTGCTGCATCGACGAGTTCGACAAAATGGACGTGAAGGACCAGGTGGCCATTCACGAGGCCATGGAACAGCAGACCATCAGCATCACCAAGGCTGGAGTCAAGGTAACCTCTGACCTTCTGAGCAACCATGGACACAGTGTTGGTGCTAAAAAGTTGCTTTGAAATTGAATACTTACAAACTTTTTGAATAATTATTTTTTTGAGCCCTTCGTTTCTTAAATCTTTTCCTTGTAATGTTTTTATTCAAGCACCAAGTTATTGTTATTTTTGCTATTCAATAATGTGTGTAGAGAAACGTTGGATTTTCTTTGTTTTTTCTTGAATAACTGATCTACAAAATTCAAGACCCAACTCCACTCTCGCCCTTTAGAGAAGTCACTATTTGAAAAATTAAGGTGCGATTTTAGAGATCTGTGCTTCATAACACACTATCTTAATCAGTTTTTAGAATTTTATTATAGGAATTCAGGGACCAAGATCTTGTCCTGTTATAACGTTGCAGCCAGTTTTTATACACATCTCTGACATGAACCCTCCGGACGTCTCTCCAGGCCACCCTGAACGCTCGCACCTCCATCCTCGCCGCCGCCAACCCGGTCAACGGCAGCTACGACCGCAGCAAGAGCCTGAAGCAGAACGTCAACCTGTCGGCTCCCATCATGAGCCGCTTCGACCTCTTCTTCATCCTTGTGGACGACTGCAACGAGGTGACGGACTACGCCATCGCCAGGCGCATCGTGGACCTGCACTCTCGCCTGGAGGAGTCGGTGGACAGACTCTACTCTCTGGACGAGATCCGGAGATACTTGCTGTTCGCCCGGCAGTTCAAGCCCAAGGTTCGTCCCCTCGGCTTCTGTTTCGAGCGTCGTCGTCTGACCGGCGCCGCTTTCTCCAGATATCCAGCGAGTCCGAGGAGTTCATTGTGGAGCAGTACAAGCTGCTGCGTCAGCGCGACTGCTCCGGGGGGGTCACCAAGTCGGCCTGGAGGATCACGGTGCGGCAGCTGGAGAGCATGATCCGCCTGTCGGAGGGGATGGCGCGCATGCACTGCTGCGACGAGGTGAGGCTTCTCCAGAAATGAGTTTACCCGAATATAAACGCCGACTCTGAATCTGTGTTCGTCTTCCTCGCCGTCTTCAGGTTCAGCCCAAACACGTGAAGGAATCGTTTCGCCTCCTGAACAAATCCATCATCAGAGTGGAGACGCCGGACGTCAACCTGGGGCAGGACAACGAGCTGGAGGAGGAGCAGGAAGGAGAAGAAGGTAAATGAAATCTCAGTGTAGAGATGCTTTAAAAGCATATTTTAACACGGATAACATAAAGATGCTTTATATTCTCAAACGTTCTTTCAGGTTAGTTTCTTTAGCGATGAGCACCAAAATAGAGCTTCCAAAATGAGAAACTGATTTAATTTTAGGAAAAATACAGACGTAAGCATTGTTGAAACGGTAATATCAGTATAAAGATCTGACATTAAAATGTAAATTTGGTTGATGAGTTTGAGTTTTGAGAGCTACAAGCTTTTGCAAGGCTGTCTTTGTCCCCCACACAAATAATTAAAAAATATAACTCTTTTTTCCCTGCAATACAATGGTAAAAAAAACAACAGTTTTTAATCAAACTTTAAATATTTAAAATACATTATAACAGATGAACGCTATAATTGCTCAACATCGGAAGCAGAATCAAGTTTCCCGTTTTACTCATGTTGAATCTAAAAATATAAATATAAAAAAATATATATTATAAATGATCTTGTTTTGAACCAACGTGATTTAAAAAAAAAAAAAAAAAAATGAGACGTAACTTGATAAACGCCCTTCGCAATGGAATAGAATAGAATAGAAAAGCTTTATTCATCCCCAGAGGGGAAACACACTTTCACAACAGCGCAGTTGAAAAAAATAAAGTGCAAGGAAAAAGAAATAATAAAAGAGATAATACAAAATAAAATAAAAACGATCTTAAGAATATATGGCGCCCTCTGGTGTCTATTAATGTTCCTGTATTTGAAGCAGTCCGAGCACCTGAACTTCAGCTGGTTTATCATTTTATTCTTGAGTATTCTGGAGGTTTTTATATTGACTTTTTCTTGAAGGCGACGTCCATAATGGAGTGAACGGTCAAGTCAACGGGGTCAACGGCCTCGTCAATGGAGTGAATGGTCAAGTCAATGGCGTGAACGGACACGTCAACGGAGTGAACGGACACTCGGACCCTCAACCCAAACCTTCTCTCCGCCTGTCGTTCGCCGAGTACCAGAGGATCTCCAACCTGTTGGTCCTGCATTTACGCAAAGCCGAAGATGGTGAGACACTTTTTCTCATGTAGTTGCTGCTTTTTTTTTCTTTTTGAATCTGATTTGTGAGAATTGTTTGTATTTTTCTCTGCAGCTGAGGAAGAGGCGGAGCTAAAGAAGAGCGCCGTGGTCAACTGGTACCTGAAGGAGATCGAGTCCGAGATCGACTCGGAGGAGGAGCTGATCACCAGGAAGGGTTTGATCGAGAAGGTCATCCACAGGCTGGTCAACTACGTAAGTTCGAGGAAGCTCCTCCTCATGTGTCGTCGATAACTCATGTTTGGTCTCGATTCCTGTAGGACCACATCCTCATCGAGCTCTCTCAAGCCGGACTGAAGGGGTCCGAGTCTTCCGGCGCAGAAGAAGAAGCCGTCCTGGTGGTCAATCCCAACTACATCCTGGACGATTAATCCCGTTTTTTTCAATCCCCTTTCATTATGTTCGCGTAGCAATTTGTCTCCTCTGTACAGATTCCTTAAAAACTGTAAATATGCTGCTCACGTCCCGCTACTGGCAGGTCATTATGCTCGATAACATTCCTGTATTTGAAGGTTAAAACGACAACAAACTAAAAAAAAAAAAAGCTCCAGTTTTGTACTTTGTGAATACAAATGTTCAGTAATAAAATGTTGTAAAAACTGTATGCATTTTCTTATAATGAACCAGCAAATCACACAAAGGAATAAAAACCTTTTCCAAATTGCTGTTAATATATTCATTTAATTTGTCTACATAATTCGATACATTAGATGTTTAAAAAGTCTGATCGCAATGTGATCAGCCCACCAGCAGGTGGCAGTAGCATCTACCGGGAATCACGTGTTACATATATTCAAAGTTAAAAATAAATGTATAGACGAGAAATCAAGATTACAATGTCTTTTTGTTCGGGATGAAAAATATGACATAATCCCGGAAGTCGTGATCACCTGCGAACTTTTGCGCCATTTAAGATGTGACGAGAATGCTGTGAATAGTTTCTGTAAATGCTGTAAAAACTAGTTTTCTTCTTTTTTTTTTTTTTTACAAAGTATGCCAACTATATTATTTGCTCACTATAGTCCATGTTAATTGTATGTTTTAGAAATGTTTATGTATTCTCTGTGATTCTGGCTCAAATAAACTCGGATTATTTTGAAATATTAAATAATATTGTATCTTAAAGGTTGTTCATCTACCAAATGACACAACAGTCTTGGGTTCACCACATTGCGCTTTATTGTAACGTCATGTTTTGTATTTGAACACAAATGTGGTTCAACATCAGCTCTGGTACTGTTTCAGTGTGTGTGTGTGTGATGTTGTGTGTCTGATTTTCAATCCACCTAAACCACAATACAGTACAATGTGTACACAGATCTCTATGTTAGCACCTTTATTTCAAATAGTGACTTCTCTAAAGGGCGAGAGTGAGGGTGGAGTCGGGGCTTACAATCTTTAGTAAAACAAGAGTTTTGTTACACATTCAATAACCCTCCAGTATGGGATCCTGACAAGTGTCTTTGGAGGGGCCCGCGGTACCAAAGCTTTAGAAGGAATAGAACATTCAGTAATCACTGTTAAAAGCAAACATTTTAACACTTAAAATTGGGTTCTATTCACTCCAACTCTATGGTCGGTTCTCAGTTTCACACTAGCATATCCAGCGGACGAAGCGCTCGAAGAAGGAAGGTTTGTTAAGCTGAGCGTAGTCGGCGCCTCGGAAGATGGCCGACGAGTCTCCTAGCGACACCTTCCGCAGGACCTCCTCGTCTGTGTCGGTGCCCATGGTGATGATGGTGGGCACGCCCTCGGCCCTCTTCATCGAGGAGATGCCCTCATCCAGCTGGTCGCTGGACGTGATGCCGTCGGTGATGAACACGAACGACAGCTCGGCGTTGCGTCGCGCCAAACGATTCCCCTGTGGAAAAAAACACCGTTCTTTAGACGACATCTTTGTCATTTGTTATATTTAGAAAACAACCTGCAGTTAAATGTGACATTATAACTGTTGTGTTATGAGTAATTTACAAGCTATGAGGTTTTAAAAATGATAAATAATTGCATTTTATTTTAGGTTTATGAGCAAAATATAAGACTGCAAATCAACATTATGAAGGCATTATGTATCAGCTTGAGGAAAAATATCCAACAATAAGATTAAAATCAGGTTATGATATGAAGTAATATCAAAACCACCAACATAATCGTGAACATTTGTTGAATCATTTCATCTTGGCTCGATAGATGCGACCTTTGACCCTTGTTTCTTGTTATTTTATATGTCTCAATTGACAGTTTTTGTAAAAATTTGCCAAACAAGAACATTTTTGGTTCACCAGCATTGCTAGTTTGAAATTGTGCATTTAACTTGAACTAAAATCGACAATTACATTTATATAATAACATCAAAATAATACAAGTTAGGCAGATAAGACGAGGGGAAACCATATCAAATAGTATTTAAACTAGAAAAGCACTAAGAGAGCGCAAACCCCCACCAATATTAAGGCCTTACATTTTCCCAATAACTTAAATTAATTACAAATTATCATCCGGAACACCAACAAAAATAGAGGTAAAGTTCATAAATTCAACATGAATAATTATGATGAATAAGAACTGATAAAGAAGAATAAAAGTTTAAAAAAAGTACCTGTCGACCCGACTGGTAAACCACGTTGTTCACAGCGTGAATGATGCCATTCCCCAGAGCGGACGACGAGTCCATGTAGGTCACTCCGGCGAGGGAATCCGAGATAATGGTCAGGTTGTGCGTCAGCGGGAACTCCAGCCTCTGCTCCGCCGGGCTGCCGTACTGCACCAGGGCCAGGCGGGCGCTCCTCTCGTCGGCCGGGCCGTTGGCCAGGTTGAGGCGGCGGGCCACGTTCTCGATGAACTCCTTGGCCCGGCGGTGGTTCTCCAGGCCCATCCTCTCCGAGCCGTCTAGCATGAACACCAGGTCCACCGGCCGCTGCACACAGCTGGCCACCGCCGGCTCTGGAACACACACACAAACAAACACATCCTCAGTCTCCGGCTTCTGACGACGTGACGCCGTCTTTCACGACAGAAGAACTCTTTGTTTGAAACACTTTTATTCTTCAACCATCAGTTTGTTCCAGGATTAAACATAAACGTCTCTAACATGCAACAAAACATGCACCAATAAAAGCCAAAGACCATCTATTGCACGGTGATTCCATTCGTACTGGTGCCGTAACCAACATAAAAAACAGTGTTAAAACATCCTTTATGTGACGCATTAACCGCATATTCCATCATGTTTTCGCCGGCCGTGAACGAGGATGAGTCAGAGAAGGCGGAAAAACAGTAACCATGGGTTTGTGCAAAGTAGCGTAAAAGTGACTCAGGATGGAAATGAGGCTTTTTCTTTTGTTGGTTCTCCTGCCAACTCATGATGCCCACTTTCCCTACAATTTGCTTCTTTCAAGGTAGAAACCTTCTAATGGATTAATAGCAGTCAATATCATGCAGTTCCTAGCTGGGCTCTTTATTGCACCGCAACAGAAATGTTGAGATCCTACTAGCAGCAAAGCTTGAGACACGGAGGCGTCCATAGATAAGTCTAAAGTTGAGGTAGCGTTTCTAGCAGAGTCCTATGGCTTTCTCCGGGTCGCCCGTTATGTCCTGATAGACATATTTGAACGAGTCGATGAACAGCTGAGTCCACTGCTGTCTGTCTTCTCCCCGGGACAGCTTGGCCCGCTGGGCCGTGTACGCCATGGTTGCCACGCCAACCCCGTACTCCTGCTCTTTCAGACCATTCAGCAGGTTGGTCACAGCCTCCAAAGAGGTGGGTACCAAAGGGGGGCTGCCTTCCTCTGCCAGTGGTCTCCAGGGGGCATGGCCTCGCCCCGATGCGATGCCCCCTCCTGCAACAAGGGGGCGTAACGACATTGTGGGCAGGATCCCACTCACACCTTGTAATAAAAGCAACTAGGAAGCCACAATGTGGTTGATCTGGACCGTGAGCGGCTCTTTTCCATCACTCTATGGAACCACATTTACTGAGCTCTTGACATGTTTTTATAGCCATTTTCATGAACGTCATGGAACATGTTCCATGTAGGATAAGCTAGCCATTGTGAGGTGATTCCATAGCTCTATGAAAGTAAGTCATCTGAATTACACAAAGAAAATGAAACAAATACTAATAGGGATTTATTTTTAAGCTCCTGAAGGTACTATTGAATCCCACATTAGCCGGTTTCGTAGAATGACTTACTAAATTAGAAGCAACATCACAATCCATGACTATCAGTACGAGAAAAACTCTGTTAATTATTTTGAGTTTTAGTCAAGATCATACACTTTTATACCCAGAGATCCAGATTTATCTCCTGATTTCTGGAATCAAGGACATTTTCTTGTTGACTTCCTTGTGGCTGGTGTGGTTGGAATTATTAAAAAAAAGAAAATAGGACGTTGGCTAATGCTAATGATACACGAAGAAACATCTTGAAACAACAAGACTCTAATTTGTTAAGATTAAAGACGGCGAAAGCTTACCTGTCTTACAAGGCAGGTCTGGGCACACAGTTATGGGATCTGAAGAAGAAAAGTAGAACTTTTAGTCCGTTGTGATGATATCTCCCGAAGTTAAGTTCACAGCAAACGCGACGCGACTGATCAACTGTTACACTTATAGTTCATTCGAAATTCAAATTTTACTCATTTTCTACCATGTAAATATCGTGAGAGCTCCCAGTGTAGACAGTAGATTGGAAGCTCTTATATATTGTGTTTCTTGTCAGTGTAGCATGTTAGCCTTTAGCTTCTGTTACCAACTAGCGTAAAATATAGTCTTGTTTAAAAAATGTTTTACTTCAATACAAGATAAACATTGCGGACGAGCAGTACGGATGTTTTTAAATGTCTTTTTGGATGAAGAAAATAGAGTCCAAATAGCCCACCTGAGAGTGAGTAGAAAAACACGGAAATTTGAATTTTGGGTGAAATAACCTTTTAACTAATCCGAGCCCAGATTTATATTTTCAATGAGGTACTTGAAAATGTATGGAAATCCAAATTTTGTTCTAGATAAAGGGCTAAAATTCCACCATTTTGACTTTACACTTTACACTTTAAACACCATGTAGGTTGACCTACAAGTTTAGAATCAATGCAAAAGACTAGAAGAAGTCGTTTAGTCATCAGAAACCAACGACCGCTCAGTTTTTCCTAACCCATTCGGGGTCAACAGTCCGTATATTTGATCTGCTGGTGAAGGTACCTGGGCAGAGCACGGCCTCGATCTTGGTGATAAACTCCTCGGCGACCAGGTCAGCGAAGCGCTTCATGCCCATGACTCTGCCGTCCTTCTGGCAGGCGATGCTCTTCAGACTCTCGTTCTCCTCGATCTGGTCGAACATGTCTCCGATGCCGATGGCGCTCACGTCCACGCTGGGGTCGCTGCGTCACAGAACACATCGGGGATCAGACTTCTCGCCAAACGCGTTACCACAATGGCGTCTACGGCACCTGCAGAGGTAGGTCAGCAGGGAGTCGTCGTCTCTCGGGTCGAAGCGTCCGTCCGTGATGACCACGACCGTGACGTTGGCCTTGGCTCTGCGGCTGTCTCTGATCAGGTTGTCGTAGGCGTACTTCAGGGCGGATGGGGTCCACGTGCCTCCGGCGATCCACTCCAGACGCTTCACGGCGTCCTGAGACGTGGACAGCAGAAGTAAGTCATGTGATCCATATGTGGCGCTCACGTGGCGTTGATACGACCTTGAAAGCGGAGAGAGAATCGATCTTGGGGTCGTTGAGACGGATGGCCTGGAACGTTCCGCTGTGACTGTACTGGACGACGCCCACTCTGGTGCCTGCAACACGAACTCCACGTTACACAAATAAAAAAAACCACACATCTACCGTGATGACGGTCGTGTTCTGCACCAGTTTCCGACTGGGGGTCTTTGGCGAGGGAGCCCAGCCTGTTGATGGTGTTGATGACAAAGTTCTTCTCCAGAGTGAAGTTGGTCAGACCCACGGACTCGGAGCTGTCGATCACGAAGACGATGTCCAGAGCTCCGCAGCGCTTCTCGCAGTCTGCGAACAGAAAAGGGTCAGAACCGTCTCACGGGCGTCGAACCTTTCACTCGGCGACGCTCACCGCAGCAACCACATGATTCCCTGATGTAGTTCATGACGTCGCATTCCTGCAAGAACCACACGAATCATTATGGTCATCCTTCGTCACGGTTCTAATCGTGTTGAAAAGGTTCTTACAGTAAGACCCGGATCTCCCTCGGGACCAGGATCTCCCTACAAACCAAGAAAACAAGGATTTAAATCCCCCTTGTGTCCTTCAAACAACGTTCAATCCAGACCTACCTGACGACCATCCCCTCCTCTGAACCCTCGTTTTCCGGGCTCACCTAGAGGTCCGGGTTCGCCCTGTTTAAATAGAAGGTTACCCCCCTGACCTGACACTTGTGTGACACTTGGCTTCATTGTTCTACTCACTCCCTCTCCAGATGGTCCTTTATCACCTGGCTCTCCCTTTTGACCACAGTCCCCTCTACCGCCACGAGGGCCTAGGTTGCCCTTCTCTCCATTTTCACCCTTTAAGGTGGCAAAAACAACATCAGTCGACCCTGAGAGCAAACAGGAGTGAGTTTGCGGCGTACCTGAGCTCCTCTTGACCCTGGGTAACTGAAGCCCGGCCTTCCATTATCACCCTGAAACATAAACCCTGTTAAATAAAAGAAATGTCACCTTTTAAGTTCGTATATACACAAAACTCACCTTTGGTCCAACCTGTCCTGACTCTCCTCTTGGTCCTGCATCACCAGGATCCCCTCTTGAGCCCTAGAACACCAAAAAATAGTAGAGTATTTCTTTGACCATGATTGTGTCTACAAAACACCTACATTTTTGCCTGATTCCCCTGTTAGTCCTGGTGGCCCCCTCGGACCCGGAAGGCCATTGTCCCCCTGAAGACGAGACAATTAAGCTTATTATTCACTGTCGGACAGATTAATCCAAAGATAAAGAAAAACCCACCTTTGCGCCTTTGTTTCCAGATTCACCTGAAAGTCCTCTTTGTCCTTCTGGTCCCATTTCACCCTTAAATAATGAGTCAATAGAGACAGTGTTGTAGATAAAGTGGCAACACATTGTGTATCCATGTAGTCTAAGTCTTGTGAAAACTGTGGCTCTAGGGCCAACATTTGATGGTGTCTTTCTGAAATATCCCATGATGATTTGTCACGCAAATTTCAACTTTTGAGTTATCCAATTCTTA
This sequence comes from Callionymus lyra, assembly GCF_982586985.1. Taxonomy (NCBI): domain Eukaryota; kingdom Metazoa; phylum Chordata; class Actinopteri; order Syngnathiformes; family Callionymidae; genus Callionymus; species Callionymus lyra. Next base: position 12,799,601 of record NC_141833.1, read on the forward strand.
CCTTCTCACCGTTCCCTCCATTCGTTCCTTGAGCACCTTTAGGCCCGTATTCTCCTCTTCTTCCCTATAAGTATCGACAAATATTAACAAATGTCAATGCAAAAATCCATTATATATATATATATATATATATATTGACTGAAGAACATTTCCTAACCGGCTCTCCTCTGGCTCCAGGTTTTCCAGCAGTTCCCTGAGAAGCACAACACTTGGTTAAAATTGTTTTGAAAAAAATTGGGCTACATTTCTCTGGGTTTAGACTTACTGTGCTTCCTTTATTTCCCGTTGAGCCCGGTGATCCAGGACTGCCTCTCTCACCCTGTGCGAGAGGAGATATTTGACTTTTGCGACCCTCGGACCCTACTTTTTAAAAATCTACCTACCTTTGGGCCTTCGTCTCCAGCAAATCCGGGTGGACCGTCTCTTCCGGCACGTCCAGAATCGCCCTACATAGTTGAATGTCAATTAAAATTAATCAAAGACAATGAAATGAATGATCTGTATTATTTAGTCACGTCTTAAATCTACAATTTTTCATTTAGGATTTCTATAAACATTCGACAAGTGATTAATTTGGTTAAAGTTTCTCATCTCATCTCCACGTCTTGTAATTTAAATTCTAATTCTAATTCAAAATTGTATGTGGAACCTTTACCTTCTCTCCGTCGTTTCCAGGCAAACCTTGCTCACCGACGTCTCCCGGGTGTCCGTCAGGTCCCTGTAAACCATTGAACGCACAAGCTAAAGTGAGACCAGATACTAAAGGCGAAGGCGATGACATTGTCGGATCGACGTCATACTCTGTCGCCAGGATCTCCTTTACAGCCGGGCGCGCCGATCCGTCCGATTTTACCCTGATGGAAGAAGACGTGAAGGTGAAATAGAAATCCAGAGAAAAAGCATTTTGTGTCCCCAGAGTCCCCAAAATGAATGGTAAAAAGTGGCATCGACATTAAAATCTTCTAAAATACTTCAGTGAATAATCCCCCTATCTTGGTTGATGCACTTTCCACTCTATTGGCGCCACAAGTAGGATGTTTATATTACGAGGACAACAGTCCTGGCGTTGTGCAATTCCTACCTTTTGTCCGTCCGTTCCGTTGCGTCCTGACACTCCGCCCACACCCTGGTGAAGAAGAAAAGTTGAAGGTTCATTCACTCCTTCCAACCGTCGATAAGGGTGGTCTGACGTTTGAGGTAAAACTTGCCTTTTTTCCTTGAGTTCCAATCTCTCCCTGTGGACGATCACAAGATTGGTGGTGAACGAACATTTTCCAAAAACCTTTGGATTAACTAAGATCTCAAGTTCTTACCTTGTCACCCAGCAGACCTGGTTCTCCCTACAGAGATCAGAAGTGGGGCATTAGTGGCAGAACGTTCAGACATTTGTAGTTGGCGATTGACTTCTTACTTTGATACCGGGCTGACCGATTGGACCTTCAATACCTGGGTCACCCGGACGACCTATCTCTCCTTTAGGTCCAGGGTCACCACTGTCTCCTTTAGCTCCCTGTGGGTAACAAACCGGTCGTTAAGGTGAACAAATTCAAAAGGGGTTGGTCTTTCTCACCTTCTGTCCTCTGTGTCCTCTGGGTCCCTCAGGTCCAGGTGTCTCCAGGCAGGACACTTTGTGACACTGTTGATCCAGAGAAATGTCAGTGGAAAAGATCAATGGCTTCTCAACGGTACCTGTCTTACCTCGGCGAACGCTATGTGTTGCTGCAAACGACAAAAAGAGATGTTATTGGACGACTCACTGGTGCGTTTTTTCAAGTGTCATCGTGTCACCATTGTCTTGATGATGCGGTCGATGGTCTCCAACTGGATGACGGGTTTGCCCGACTTCAGGTCGACGGCCATGAAGTCCCTCCTGTAGACTTGGGCGGGGGCGTTGGCGATCTCCCGCAGCCCGGTCTCGTCGATGTTGTCGGACGCGGCGACCACGAACAGGCGGATATCTTTTTCTCTGGCCCTCTCGGCGGCGTCCTTGATGCCGCCGCACAGCTCCCCGGTCACGTGGCCGTCCGTGATGACAACGCCGAAGCGCAGAGGCTTCGGAGTCGTGCGAGAGCGCATCATCTCCTCCGTCATTTTGACAATGGCGCAGTCGGTGTAGGTGCCTTTGCCCAGGTACTGGATCTTCTTGAGCTCCTATGGAAGTCATATCAAATGTGATATTGTGATACGTATCATCGTCAACGCCACAAGAAAAGCTAGCAACGCCAGTCTCGACAAAGACAGATTCATTGCGTCTGACGTACGGTGACGAAGTTGTTCTTATCGCCGATGCTGCTGAACACATCCTGGGTCTGGGAGAAATGCAGTCCTCCGATATTCCAGTTGATGCGAACGCTTCCCCGTAACTCGGCGTCCGCCAAACGCTCCACGAAGAGATTGGTGAATTCCTGCGACGAAAACAAAAAAGACACTCAAGTTAGAAGAACGAACGATGGCCTTAACAGAAACACCCCTAAAACCAGGGACCTTGATGCTCTCCACCAGCGCTCCAGGGGGCGACTCCTGCAGGGCGATGGTCTCGGAGGTGTCGATGGTAAAGTAGATATCAATGGGACAGTCGTGTTTTTCTGAAGGAGAAGCAGAGGCATTTGAATCGGACTCTTGGGTGAATCAATGAGACGATAGATGATGAACTTACGGGAGCACTCGGCGTTCTGACCGGTGGTCACGGCTGCGAAGAGAAGGCACAACCCGAGGACCTCTGTCACCCACATCCTCTCTTTTCCTGCCAGAGAAACACCCGAATAAGTCAAAAGAATCAATAAAAGGTTATATTTAACAATTGTGATAATTTGACTAAAAAACAAATCAATTGTGCCAAAGGCTTTTCGGACACATTTTGGACGCCATAATAATCTCCCAGGTCTCGTCTTTTTCTAGAGAAAGTCCCATAATGCTATGCGACAATTTAAAAGGTTTGAATTAAAGTTTTATTTTCGATTAAACATAGTCAGTTTTGACACTTTTGCGAATTTTCATTTTGTCACACTTATGTTTGAACATGTTTTTCCAACTTTCTGTTTAATTTATTTAAATTGAATTAAATACAAAAAAATATGATGTAAAAAATGCTTCATCAATAGGTCATTCAAACATTTTATATCACTTTCTTTTTGGTGCCAAAATAAATATGAGAAATAATATTCGTCTTCTCTTTTTGTTACATCAATCTACTTTTAGTCATATTCTTCTTCGCCTCTAGGGGGCGTGCTTCTGGTACTCATGTCTTCATGAGGGTCGCTTTTATCGTAGAGATTCTCTCACAGAATGATGGGATCATTTTTTCTAATGTTATCGATTCACATGTGCGTCTGTTGAAACCCAACAGAAGAGTTTGGCAGATGAGAAAATGGCTGCTGCTCTGTTATGTAACAGCGTAAAGAGAATCACATGTGAATGAAAACATCAAAGTGTTTGAGTTCGTGACACTTCTGTGCACTTTTCACTCCTGCTTGACATTCAACATGTGTCTCCTTTGAAGACAGGAAAGTAAAGAAAAAATGAATAACTAAATAAATTAGATAAAAAGTGGAATCGGAAATAAAGAATGAGAAAGAATGAGAAGAATAAAAGTAATAGGAAGAAGGGGAAACACCAAGTAGAAAAACGGTAGAAATAATAATAAAAAAGGGCAGAGGCATAACAAGAAAACAATATATATATAATAAAACGTGAAGATTAAAAAACAATGTAAAATTGTTTTTGTTTTTTTTTTGTAGAAAAATAAAGGGAAACAAGTAAGGTACAAATAAGAATACAAAAGAGAGGTGAAAGATTAAATACTATTTTGCAGGAAATATAACACTTACTGGAGGAAATAAGAAGAATAAAAAAAAGGTTAAAACAATATTAAAGAATCAGAAGAAAAAACAAGCAGAAAGGGTTAAAAGATTAAAAACTAATTAGTAGAAAAAAAATACATTTGGGCATAAAAAGGGGGTGAACATTACAGTTAGAAGAAAAAAGTCAGAAAAATGGAATATTAATAAGAAAATTGTGATGAAAAAGGGAGATTAAAAATAAAAGAGAAGGGACAATACAAGGCAGATTTGATGAGAAGGAAAAAGAAAACAGGGTAAATAAAGGAAGAGTAAAAAGAAAAGGAAGAAATAAGTCATTCATTCATTTTCTACATCCTAATGGGGGTCGCGGGGAGACTGGAGCCTATCCTAGTTTCATTTGGCGAGAGGCAAAGGACACCCTGGACAGGAGGCCAGTCTGTCGCAGGGCACAAGAAGACAGACAACCATTCACACACACACTCATATCTACGGAGAATTTCCCCAAGTTCTCAATCAACCTCTGTATGTTTTTGGACTGTGGGAGGAAACCGGAGTAAACCAGAACAAGTATAAGAAAAAAAAAAGAATAAGAAAAAAAAGATTAAAGATTTTTTGTGTATATTGCATTCAACATTAAACCATAAAGGAACCATAACCATGACTTTTATAGTTTTAGACTGAATTCATGAGGGCCACGTGGACACAGGAGCAGGGCCAAGCGTGGCCCCCGGCCCTTGCTTTGTTTTGGTGTGTTCTACTCATTCCGAAGTTTTAAAGTATCTTTAGTTAACAAATAAAACATCATCTGAATTTATAATAACTAAAGTCAATCTTTCTTCCTGAACTTCTCTCTCGTGCTTGAGTCACTTTCAACAAACCTTCTATTATTTTCTAACCACTGAACAGTCCTTACACGGTCATGCAACTCCCGCAACAGCAGCTCAGACTAAATCACAGTTAAATAACTTTAAAATAACTTCTTTATTTTTACTTTATCCATCATATTTAGAGGAAATCACGTCACGTTCACTGACACACATGACGTTTGTTACTTTGGTAACAAAACAGATTATTCATCACAGAGAAGTTAAAAAGATAACACAAAAAAACAACTAGAAACCATATGATCTCCCTGCGTCAGAGGTTTTTATCCTCATTTTCTTGTTTACAAAGTCACATTAAATCACTTGTTTTACCAAAATTAAGAGACGTTACATGTGGCTCCCTCTAGCGGACGGAGAAAATAAAAGCAGTTTCTTTTCCCTTTGCGTTCAGAGAACTTTTCGCGTCTGCAGTAAGTTTTATACATTTTATTATATTAAATTTATTAGAACGTGTTTGCATGGAGTAAAATAAAAATAAAAAACTTCATTTCTTGTTTTTAAACTTAAACCAGTTTTTAAGTTGTTGCAGTTTATTCATCACTGGACAATGAATAAAAAGTTAAAAAAAACTTTCCTTAAAAGAAAAACCCTCACAGCTCGTGCTCCAGTATCGTGCATCATCTCTGAATCGGACTCTTACCTGAACTTTTTCCCGACTTGCAAACTTTGGTAAACGTCTGGTCCTCCTCGAGAACTACCGTCTCATGTCAGCAAGAGAAAATCCCAGAAAAAAAAAGAGAAAAGAAGGACCAGGGGAGGGAAAAGTCCAAAGTGAAGCCCTGGATGTGCGTTGAGTTCCCGCAGAAGAGCCGTGGGTTCGGTTTCCTGTCCGGGTCCAGCCTCAGGATCGTTCTGGTCCCACCTACTAACCCCGGGCCACTGGTGCGGGGACCCGCCGCTTGGGGGCGCTGTGCCTCCGCAGGAACCGCGTGTGTGCGCGTGCACGAGTCCTGCATACAGCATGTTCAATGGGCGAAACATGAGAAATCCATTAGAAACTCAATTTTCATAAGAAAATTCTTTTTTTTTTTTAACTGTTATCACTAGGTTTGAATACACACTGTGACGTCACTGATTCTTTGTTAACATTTGCAAATTTCTTAGTAAGTAAAACCAGTTTGGCTTTGATCCTTTCGTTTCCTCTCGGACAAGATGTGTTCTTGACGTGACAAAGAGCAAATGGCGATCATCTGCTCAACTAACTCATATTTGATGAGACAAACTCAATAAACGTTTGATTTCTTTCATGAGAATCTGTGCAAGAGTCGAGCTGAGCACATGATCGCCCAACAAAATCACGATTAACGTGACTTGTGATCGATAGAGGAGGTGATTGAAGAAGAAGACAAAAAAGAACCAAAAAAAGACATTAAAAGGAAAAAAAAAAGTATAAATAAAATAATAAAGACTAACAAGAGCAAAGAAAAAGTCAGGAGAAGAAAAAAGAAGATGAATATCCAATAAAAAATTAATACAATGATTTACAAAAGAACATTACAGTAAGACAAAAAGAAAAAAAATATGAAGAATGAGAAGAAAAAAGAAGAGAGAAGCACAAAACAAGAAAAGAAGAAGAAAGACATAGAAAATGGAATAAGAAAAAAGAAGAACAATAACAAGAAAGAAGAATAAAATGGTAAAATAGAAGAAACAAAGCAGAAGGAAGAAAGAAAAGAAGAGGAAAGAGCGATGACATAAAAAAGATAAAAAGAAAGAAATATAAAAAAAAAGATGTCAAAAGAACAAGAAGAAAGAATAATAAGAAAACAATGATCAGAAAATGTTGAGAAACATGAAAGTGAATAAAAGGAGAGCAAAAGAAGAGAAGAACGACAGAGATGTGTGAGGGCCACATTGATACAGTCGTAGGGCCTTGTTTGGCCCTCAGGCCTCACTTGGCCCAGGCGGTGTGTAACAAACGATCGTTGTGGGTCTTTCTATAGACTGATCGCAACAACACAAGTTTGTGTCTTTTTTATCACAGACACAACAGCCTGAGCTGCACTTATACCGACTCACGTTGAAAGTCTTTCACGACATGTGCTGGAGACTCATGAAGGTTCTGATCCCACATGTGCTCCAGTCGTGGAGAGCGAAGCCTCCGCGGCGTCGGTGTCTGCAGGTCTGCTCGTAATTAGTCCAGTTAGAGAGTTTACACTAAACACTAACAGAGCGTCCCTGAACCGTTGGCTGTGTTTACATGTGTGTAGGTGCCTCAGCTGGACCTGAGGAGTCGAGCTGGGAGGTCTTCGGAGGTTTACAGCATCTGGGTTCAACACCTCAGCGTTGAGGCACTGGTGTTTGCAGACCCAGAGGACCAGAACCAGAACCAAGGTGATGAGAAATCCTTGAGGTGCGGCATTTAAATGTTTTCAAAAGTCATTACAAACTTGGCCGAAAACACAAACAAAACTAAGAGGAAGACAAATGATCAACAAGACAAAAAACACACTCAAAAGTACCAATATGGTGAACCTCTCCCTTTCCACAGGGGTTTTTCCCAATGCATTCAGTCTGGCTTCCGTAAACATCACTCTACGGAGACAGCTTTACTGAACGTGTCCAGTGACATCATGATGTCGGCTGACTCGGGTCAATACACTGTTCTGGTTCTCTTGGATCTGTCCTCAGCCTTTGACACAGTTGATCACCAGATCCTGCTGAGAAGACTGAGGGATGAAGTGGGACCTTCTGGGTCTGTGTTAGAATGGTTCTCGTCTTACCTTTCTGGTCGCAGTTTTAGTGTATCTACCAATCAAATGAGGTCTGAATCGGCCGATCTGTTGTGTGGAGTCCCTCAAGGTTCTGTTCTGGGTCCTTTATTGTTTTTGCTGTACTTGATTCCCCTTGGTAAAATCATTCAGAGATTTCCAGATGTTTCTTATCACATTTTTGCTGATGACATCCAGCTCTACTGCTCTTTTGATCCAACTGAGCCCCAGAGGCTGAACAGCTTAGTCAATTGTTTGCTAGAAATCAAACAATGAGTGAAAACACTTTACAGCTAAATGTGGACAAAACTGAAACTCTGGTGATTGCTCCTGATGATAAGGTTCCAGGGTTGAGTCAGTATTGGGTGACTTAGGTCAGTCTGTCAAACTGAGCCTGAGAAACCTGGGTGTTGTATTTGATAAAGTCATGTCTCTTGTTCAACACTGCAGAAAACTGACCAGAAACTGTTTCCTTCAACTGAGAAAAATCTCTAAACTTAGGAAAATGTTGTCGGAACATGATCTGGAGCTTGTAATCCATGCGTTTGTTCTCTTCTCTACTGGACTATTGTAACAGATTGTTTTCATGACTTTACAAGAAGGATCTGTCTCGCCTGCAGTTGATCTCTGCAGCGAGAATTCTGACCTGCTCTAGTAGAAGAACTCACATTTCTCCGATCCTTAAAACTCTTCACTGGCTTCCAGTTTCTTTCAGGATCAATTTAAAAATTCTGGTTCTTACTTTCAGATCTATTCATGGTCAGACCTTACATCAGTGAGCTGATCCAGCCTTACATCCCAGCTCGGGCTCTGAGGTCTGTGGATCAGAATCTACTGATGGTTCCTGAACACGCTTCTGGACCAGAGAAGAGAAAAACTTTCAGACTGTTGAATGATCTTCCTCTCTGTGTTTGATGATCTACTGACTCCTTCAAGAAACATCTTAAGACATTCTTATTTGTTCAGGCTTTTCCTTGACTTTCTGGAACTCCTGTGTTGTTCTCGTGTTATCTTGACCTTTTTAGTATATATTTTATTGAGTATTGTTCTGATTGTTTAAGCGCTTTGTGACCCTGGAAAAGTGCAAGATAAATAAAAATTACTTACTTACTTACATAAAGAAAACGAATAATGAGGAAAAAAGGACAAGAAACAAGTAGTTAAACAATAGCAATACAGAGAAACAACAACAAGAAAAACTAGAATAAAAATGTTTAAAAAAAAAGAAGACAGAAACATAAATAATAATTTAAAAGAAGAATAAAAAATAATAATAGTAAGAAAAAAAAAAGAATAAAGAAAATGTATAAAACATAAGAAGACATGAAAACATAAAAAATAATTTAAAGGTAGATAAAAAAAATAGTAAGAAAAAATAAAACAAGATAAAAAAGATTATTTAAAAAGAAAAAAGAAGAAATGAACTGAAAAGATAATTTAAAAGAAGAATAAACAATTATAATAAAAAGAAAAAAGAGAAAAAAAAGAAAACAACATTTTATTAAAAAAAATATGAAAACATAAAAATGATTTAAAAGAAGAATAAAAAATAGGATTAATAATGGTAAGATAACATTAAATGAGAAAATATAGAAAAGAAAAGGAATAAAAACTAAATAATAAAGTTGTTCGATAAATGAGTCAGGAAATGTCAACACTTCCAGTAAAGATATTGTATTTAAATCAACTATTAGAATAAAAAGTGCTTCATAGTTTCACGCTGAGGTCTGCACATGTTTCCGCCTGATGTGAAGACGATCGGTCGGTTTCCTGTTTCAGTCGTTCGGCTCCGTTTTAAAGTGTTTACATACCAACGAGATCAAGATCAAAATTATTCAGAAACAGGGTCATCGCCTCGGAGACGCACCTGAACATCCCATTATGGTTACGATGTTGTAAAAATGGCAGTTAAACCCTGTTGTCACCGGGATGCATACAACATCTGTGGAAACTATCCTACAGAGGAGGAATGAAGGAGGAATGAAGGAGGGATGAAGGAGGAAAGAAGGAGGAATGAAGGAGAAATGAAGGAGGAAAGAAGGAGGAATGAATGAGTAAAGAAGGAGGAAGAAGGAGGAATGAAGGAGAAGTCTTTTATCATATCAGCCATGCAGCCACAGACAATAACTGTAACTGATACGAGGAGAAAAGCTAAGAAACACCAAAACTGTAAACTATACAATTATATCCTCCCTCACTCTTTTCTGCATCCATCTGTCTGGTTCTGCTGAGGTTTCTGCCTTTTAAAAGAAAGTATTTCTTCTCCACTGTCAAAGATCTTTCTAGACCAGGGTCAAAAAGCGCTTGAACGATCAAAAACAATACACAGTTAAAATATATACTTTAAAATATCAAGACACATAAGACAAACACAGCAGTTCCAGGAAATCAGGGAAAAGCACAAATAAAAGTGTCTTAAGATGTTTCTTGAAGGAGTCAGTAGATCATCAAACACCAAAGCTTAGGAGCAACAGCCTGGAAGGATTTCTCTCCTCTGGTCCTGAAGCGTGTTCAGGAACCATCAGTAGATTTTGATCCACAGACCTCAGAGCCCGAGCTGGGGTGTAAGGCTGGATCAGATCACTGATGTAAGGAGGAGTCTGACCATGAATAGATCTGAAAGTAAGAACCAGAATTTTAAAATGGATCCTGAAAGAAACTGGCAGCCAGTAAAGAGTTTTAAGGATCGGAGAAATGTGAGTTCTTCTACTAGAGCGGGTCAGAATTCTCACTGCAGAGTATTGTATCAACTGCAGGTGACACAGCTCCTCCTTGTTTAGCACATTATGAGTTCCAGTTCTGATGTCTTTAGGCGCCACGGAAATACAGGGTCACGTGGTCCTCAACGTCTCCTCAAGACCACGAGAGACACTAAGTGATACAATCTTGTCGACTCGTCTCAAAAGAGAAGTCTGAAGATTTGGCATTGAAGAAGGAGAGGGAAAGAGAGGGAGAGGAGGAGAAGGAAGAGGAGAAGGAGGAGGAGGATGAAGGGGTGGTGAGGAGAAGAGGAGGAGGCAGAGGAGGAGGAGGAGGAGGAGGAGGAGGAGGAGGATGAGAGGACGACAGCTGTTGGACATGATCACCACTTGGAGGCTGCTCTCGGTGCCTTGGCCTGGAAACACTTTTTCCTTCTAAGAAGGGATGATGGAGGGATGAGGAGGTGAAGAGCGGCGAAGGTCTGCGCTCTCTTAAACCATGACTCACTGGAGAGGAATGACCTCCCTCTGAAATTGAGGCTGCTTTTCTCTCCCTTGCGTTTCTTTATTCTTTCACAAGCGCAGAGAGAAAAAAAAGCGTTATTTTCACATGGAGGACGAGTGAGTCTGCAGGGACTTCTTCAGAATCACAAACAGATTCATCAAATCCACGAGAGATTCAGAAGGAAAAAAGCTGTGGAGTCATGAGTGACAGTGAAGCTGAACTCGACGGGAGGTTAATGATTCATATTGAGATCTCTCTGTCCTGGCGTCTGGAAGCCTCTCCAGATGTGTCCTGCTTCAGAGAGTCGACTTCAAGTCCATGTGTGGAGCTCATGCCGCGAGAAAAACTGGTGTCACAAGTCCACTCCAAAAGTTCCCTAAAGAAAATAGGAGGAAATTAAGCCTGTGACTCGAGAGCCAAGACAAATCTCTGAGGAACAGTCGCCCACACAGACTTGTGGAGTCCAAGCATCGCTCGGGTTAGCATGAGCACATCCTGCGACTGCGTCGGAAAAATGCGTCGAAGGAGAGAAAAACGAAGGATTCGATAATCAGGATCTTCACTTTGCAACAGGAAGGAATCCATCTCGTTTAGCAACGTGATGTTTATATCGAACAAACACGCGAGACGAGGCCAACAAACTTCACTGAAGTCAGGACAAATTCTGGCACAAACATTCGGTAGCTGTGGATGTAAAATCAAGTGCTCTACAGACAGCGATCGTTTGATTATGTCTGTCAGCTTTGTTGCCGTTCGAGGACACAGTGACTCCTGTAGCGACGCTCGAGCCAAACCAAAAAAAAAGAAAAGCTTAAACAGTGAAGTAGTTGCAGCCTTAGAAGTTGCGGGTTCAATCCCGGCTCCAGATGACATTGTGTAGTTGTGGCGTTGGGTGCTGGATCGCTGCCTACTGCCATCAGTGCGTGTGGATGGGTAAAACGTTTGATTATGTCTGCTGCATCATTGTACTGAGAACAGAAAAAAGAAGGGATGAAAAAAAAAACCTTAATATGATGAGAAAAAGTAAAGTAGTTGGCTTGTGGCCTCAGAAGTTGCGAGTTCAATCGCAGCTGGTCCTGTCCCTGACTACTACAATCAACCTTGGCTTGCTGCGTCGCAGCCTACTCCCGTCAGTGTGTGAGTAAATGGGTATAAATTGGTCTTTTTGAAGAAAAGTGTATATATTTCTTTTGTTTTTTATGCATTAACAAAAAAGATTCATCATTGCTCGAGTGCATTACAGTGATAATGTCTGTCAGCAGGAACTTATTGAGTACGCATTGTCAGTTGTAAGGGACCGTCAAGCTAAAAAAAAAAAAAAAGGATGAAAAATAACCCTAATATCATGAGAAAACATACATCTCAGATGGTTAAATAGTTCACTAGTGGCCCAAGAAGTTAAATCCCAGCTCGGGATAAGATTGAGTCGTTGTGTCCCTGAGCAAGACACTGAACCCTGGCTTGCTGCGTCGCAGCCTACTCCCATCAGTGTGTGTGAATGGTTAAAATTGTTCCCTTTGAGGAAAAACATCTGCTAAATGGATCAATTATAGGAAATATAAACTAAATAATATCCATTCATTTATGTTTTCATATAAAAACTATATTCATCACTTTGCCCGAGTCCTTTAGAACAGTGATCGATTAAATATACCTGTATTGAGAACACGGTGACTATAGTCAGGGGCCGTCAAAACAAATAAAAAAAAAAAAAGAAGGGATGGATCAATACAAATTTAGTTTCATTGAAGAATCTAGATTTTTTAAAAAAAGCTACAAATGCAATATGACCTTTTCTTTTGGCAGCGTTTACGCAACATTTCAGACAAAATGATGAGCTAGCACGCTGCGTCACAGCCTACTCCCATCAGTGTGTGATTGTGTGTGTGGCTGGGAGACTTCCTTTTTAAACATACCGGAAGAAATTATGATGGGATTTTACTTGTAATGAATCATTTTTAAAAGTAAAAAATGATTAATTCACCGTTTATTTGACACTTTTAACCAAGTGAATCGAGGCAAACCTCACCTAAACTAAACGTCTATATATGGAAGTTGTACGTCATCATCAACACACCAGAGACAGTTTTGGTGTCGCAACCTTTTATTGAAGGTTCTTCAACACATCTGAGGCAGGTGATCCTCAGGTCAACATTCGGTATCTTGACTTACAACAGGGCTAGCGGCTGATGCAGGGAGACTAATAGCACCACAGGTAAAAACAACAGTGACGGTCATGGGATAAACATTTTTGTGAGGCGGGGATGGGGGCCTCGCCGGGCCCTTTAAGGTTGTCCAGACTTTCAGCGTGACAGTTGTTTCTTTCCTTGGTGCAAATACGTCTCTGTTTCCTACACAATCGTGTGACCTCGGCAGGACTGTCTAATATAACCAGGCCACCAGAAAGATAATCCAACACATGTTGGGTCCAGCTGTTCGTGAAGACCAGATGAGGCGCCCCCCTTCTGTGGTGACCGATCAGAGTGATGTCATTTCCTGGCAATTTGGCCAGAGTCAGGAGCGCCGGCTGACCCCTTCATGTTGGCGCGAGTCCGGACAAGCAGGCGGTCAAACGAGAATGCAGAATACCTGAGTTGATATCAGCTCAAATCAAACGCCTAAAGTATGTGAAGATTGGACACTGGGTCAAATTTTACCCTGAATTCAGCCTTCCAGGCAGACATTTTCCAGACTGCGTTCTGTTCGGACAAGCTCGAGATAATAGGAATAGTTAAGGTCAGCACCATCTCCTGATATATATCCCAGAATGCACAGCGACGTTGTCGTCCTGAAAGGCTTTACTCAGGGTAGGGATGACCCCCTGCTGGGCCACTTTTCTTTGACAGTGTTTGGTAAACAGGTGGATATCTATCATGGGACTACATCTAAAATTTACTGGGAAACGGACACCTTTCGCGACACGGTTTGGTGGAAGACTCCGTGGAGGAGCGAAGGGTAGTCTGCCACGCGGAATAGGTGGCGCTGGGCGTAGGTGATGTCGTCGCGCCGGCCCCGGCTCACCAGGGTGCGCAGGTTGAGCTCGTTGACGTGCGAGCCCACCGTGATGACGTAGAGCTCGATCCCGGCGTCCGCCACCTCGCGGACCCGCTTCTCCAGCAGGGCCTCGGTGATGCCCTGGGACCGGCCGTCGGAGAACAGGACCACCTTCCTCCTGCTGCCGGACGCGTCGCCTCTCCCCGGTAGGCTCTTGACGGCGAACTCCAGGGCCTCCAGCACGTTGGTGCCGTCGTTCTGGTACGCGGCGTTGTCGGTGTGGTAGGCCAGCAGGGTGTAGTTGTTGGTCAGGCCCTGTTCCATGCGGGCGTTCCGGCTGTACTGGGCCAGGCCTACTCGGACGGACGCTCCCCTTTTCCTCTCGGCCGACAGGAAGCGTTCCGTCAGCCGGTTGATGAAAGACTTGCTGGTTTGGAAGTTCTTCTGGCCCACACTGGCCGAGCTGTCCATCAGCACCAGGATGTCGCTGCTCTGAGAGAAGGTGACTGCGAATGACAAACATATTGTTGAATATTAACTTATCATCGGCAAACAACGTAGACACGACTCCAAAAAGTAGGTCAAACTGCCGGTCGAGTGGAAGAACCTATATTCAATCCAGATACTAATCCATATCTGGCTATAACACACAATAGCTGGGATAGCTTTAGTCCATGCCATTGACATCACACACACCAAGCCTTGCAGGAGCCAAGGCCTAAAGCAGGCAAGTTCCCCCGATACATTTGATATGATTTATTAGGTCTTTCTTTGTTATTAAGATTCAACTTGACCCATAATACACTTATGAGAAATGTTTATTTCAACTCAAGGGTGTACCTGCTAGCTTAGCTCTCCAATAAAAACTCTAGCTGAAGTCTATTTTAAGTTATAATACAAAGGAAACATACAAATAAACAGGGATTCATGCCTGAGGAAGGCATGAAATTGGCATAATTTTCCATATGGCCCATATGTAAAAAAAAACATTTTTAGTCGCATACAAGAGCTTGAAAATCTGAATTAATATGCAACGAAAACCAGTTCACACCATTGCTTATTGGTACCTGGATTCATAAGAGCTACGTTACTCCCGTCCAAATGGCTAATTTAGGTCATGATTTTGATAGTAAATCAGAACAAAATATGCAGGTAGAATTTTTATGGAAAATTGGATTATGTTGTTACCGTCTGGAGGAACCCGGGGGTCGGTTAAAAATGCTTAGTTATTATAATAATTAAAAGGAAAACTGACTTTAACGTCCCCTGATAACTATTCACTCACCAATCAATATTTTTTGGGGATTCTTTTCATATTCAGCATTTACAAAGGCAGGGCTGTCAAACTCCAATCCAACTAATTTATTACCGAACAGGACGTAAGATTTTGATATCATCTTTGAATTCTTCGAGGCTCAACCATCATTCTTATCTTATCT
Source organism: Callionymus lyra (assembly GCF_982586985.1). Classification (NCBI taxonomy): domain Eukaryota; kingdom Metazoa; phylum Chordata; class Actinopteri; order Syngnathiformes; family Callionymidae; genus Callionymus; species Callionymus lyra. Next base: position 12,814,633 of record NC_141833.1, read on the forward strand.
TAAACATGCATCTTTAAAGGTGAACATATCAAAATGAACAATTATCTACTTTGATTTTGAGACAACCATCCGACAAGCCACTGGGCCAAGAGTTTGATGTGCAAAAGGGTCTGAAATCTTAAACCATCTCTATTCTGTAGAGTTTTTATTGGCTTTGGAAACTGTTATGGGATGTGTCAACAAGTATAGTTTCCCATCCTCACTTTGTCGTAGCAGATATTTGACAAAAATATAAAGAAAGTCTTACTTGGACACTTGTAGTCGGGGCATCGCTTGTCTGCGGAGGAAGAAACAAGAACAAGATGTGATTCAAGATCTTGAAGAACATGGCGAGTGCTAACAGAAGGTACCTTGGCAGATGTTGGACGTGAGGTTCTGCAGGAAGGTGTCATCGAGCAACTCGGCAAAGTTATCCAGGACGAAAGAGAACCCTGGTTTGGGGTCACTCTTACACACCAGGTTTCCGATCTGCTCCTTGTTGGGCTCGCGGCCGTAGTTGTCCTTGATTCCTATGCCGCCCACCTGAACACCAGCAGAAGGTCTTTAGAGGAACGACGCTCGAGTAAGAGTCGCTGCGGGGGCTACTGACCCGGATGTTCTGCCCACAGAGAACGTTGAGGGGAACGTTGTCCCGCTTGGTGTCGGAGCGTCCGTCGGTGAGCACCAGGACGACTCGGTTCTCATGCCTCATGAACTTGGTGATGTTCACCACGGCGAAGTCCAGAGCCTCGCCGGTGTAGGTGGCCTCGGCCAGCCACGTCATGTCCTTCACTGTCCTGAGCGGAGAAAATAAAAATCTCATCATCCTGTGGTCCGTCTAGATCAGGGGTGGGCAATTAAATTTCCTCTGGGGCCAAATTATATACTGTGAGGGGCCGTCAATCCAAAGGAGAGGAGCGAAGAACTAAAATATGACAGAAAAAATTTGAAAAAACAAAGCAAGTAAGAATAGTAAAGAAAGAAATATCAGCATAAAATAAACCTGGCTATGTCAAAACACTTTTATAAACCTTTCTAGTAAAAGAAAATGATGGGAAAATAACCTATTTCTCTAAATATGATGTCAATAATTTTGATTGGCAAGACATTTTCATAAAAGTAAAAACAAAAAAAATCAGAAAGGAAAAAATATATATATATATATTTAGAGTTAATACAATAATAAACTCAATATTAAATTGAAAGCTGTCGGAAATAATGTCTATGTTCTACTCTGACCTCTTGAGGGCCGCATGAATACGGTCAAAGGGCCACATGTGCACTTTGCCCAGGTGTGGTCTAGATTCAATTCCATCTCTCGAAATTTACTTCCATCTGCTTTAAATCTGTTCATCTTGCATCTAGTTATAGACGTACTCACACTCAAATCTGTGGCCCTCATGACCCAATTTGGAAACAACCATTTACAAATGGTATCAAGTATTTATGAGCGAGAGTGAGAAAGTTTCTTTCCAGCAAAGGCATTAAGAATTGACATCTTTACAAAGGAAGAGAAAAAACAACAACTATTTTCACTTTACTCTCCTAAAAAAAAAAGGTGCATTTCAAGTCCAAAACTCATCAACGTCAAACAATCTGGTGCCAAAAGCACCCAATTATTTGTTTTTATCAACATGTGGAATCCACTGGAAAACCAACAAAGCTGGAAAACATATGCTCATTAAAAGTCTTGTGTGATGAAGTTAAAACGGCAACATCTCCGGTGCGTGACTCGCGAAAACGCATCATAATAATGAATAAATAAAAAATAACTGAAATCAAATCAAACCTTTAGGTAACACATAAAATGAAACTACTTTGTTTTCAATCTTAAAATAATCCATTCAACTACTGCTCAAATAGCTAAGTTAGCATTGTGGCTATAGTTAGCACGTGTAGCATTACTTAAAGTACGGTAAATGTTTTTGCCACATGATAGATAACCACATGACTGTATTACTAAAGATAACTGTAGTGCTTAAAATACATTGTTAGGTATAAATCATTTTATATTGAGTTTGATTTTTAATTTTTATTCCATGCTAATGCTAAATGGCTAACTTAAGGAGGAGTATTACAAATTGTACAAATTCGCCAAGTATGCTTAAAAAAAGGGCTCTTGAAAAATGGAATTATTCACAAGCATACTTGTTTTTTTTTGTCATCAAACGTTGACTCACTGTTTGAACTCGGCCAGAGTTTTGATGTTGGTTCCCAGCTGGTAGACTTCTTGAGCTCTGGAGCCGCTGTACTGCATCACGCTCACTCTGGAGTCGTTACCTGTAAACTGGAAAGAAAAACATGTTGTTTTTTTTCGTTTCTTTTTCTCCACAGTTTGTGTTTTTTTTTCTTCTTCTGTCAACATTTCTGCACCTCCACCCATCCTGAGTAATTATTCCCAAACAGGAAGAGAGGAGTCATTAGAGAGACGTTAAAATAATAAGCAAAACAGAAACATTCGTGTCACAGGGTCTATTTTTGTGTGTGTTCTCATGCGAGGAGGACTCCAGTAGTTTGAAAACAAAAAACACTCTTAGGGAAGAGTTGAATTATCATTGTGGTTCCCATCATGCGTCAGCCGTAAATTCTTTATAAACCTGCGACTTTCATTATCCACTTTAGCCGCCATCTTAGTCATGACTCGGTCTCACCGTCGCCCAAGTATCTCACACAGACCAGGGACTAAGTGTCATGAGTAACTTGAAACCAACCAGTTGTTTTGTTTTTCAAGTAGCTGTAGCTGATGATGATTAAAAATGTGAAAAATATATATATATATATATTAAAAAAAAAAAAATCACATTTTACGTTAATTTCCTATATATCTATAGACCTTTTTTTTTTACTTTTTCTTGAGAACCTTTTTTTATAAACCTTAAAAACGGTATATTTTAATAATTTATCTTGTTTATTGTTATTTTTTCAACGTAATTGGTTCGTCACAACACTTGTAGGGTAGATTAGAACGTTTAAAGTTCAACTAATGTATTGATTTAAGTGTCTCTTAAATAGATGTTGGACTCTATCTCAGTGTCTGTTTGTACAAAACTATCTTTTCATTAAATATTTACATTAGAAAATGTGCTTAAGCCCCGCCCACTGAAAACACTTTTCTGGAGATTAAATTTGGTTTAATATAACCACGCCCACTCTGCTGTGATTGGTCAAATATGAATGCTTGTCACTGCACGTCATCAATCACTGAAGTCTCCACCTCCAAGGGGCTTGTTGCATAAACAAAGCGGGCGTGATTACAGATGGCTGGAGGAGGAGTGAAGCCATTATTATGTCATAATGTAACCTCTTGTTCGCCCAGATTCCAGACGGGGGAGAACTTTATAAAGTTCAAAACATGGTCATGATGAGGGACTTACTGCATCTTGGAGAGGAAGACTTTAACATTTGAAACATGTGTCAGAGTCAGAGAGTTGGGTTTTCAATTTAGGTGCCCTTTAAATAAGAGGTCATAGAAATCGTACGAGCAAAAAAATAAATCTAGATAGTTGTAAATCACAATGCCTTCAAAATCTTTACCTTGACCTGCTGATCCTTGATCAGTCTATCGATCAGCATGATGATAAAATCTTTGGCGAGAGCGAAGTTTGACGAGCCGATACTTTCAGAGCTGTCCACGATGAAGGCCAAGTCCATCTCTGCACACTTGCACTCTGGAGGTGCGCACAACACACACGGTCACGCACAGCCAGATGAAACCTAGAAGAAGCTGAAGAATTAAAAACTCACCGCAACAGGCTGTGAAGGACAGAAGGGAAGAAAAAAAAAAACACATGTTACAGAATGTTTCTGGTTGATTTACTCTAACATGTTGGACATGTGGTGTTCTAACTCACAGCAGAGCTTCATGATGATATCCAGAATTTCACATTCCTGCGGGCAGGAGAGCAGGTTACTGTATGAACGTCCAATGATAAATCAACTCATGTAACACGCTAACAAAACACCCGTTTAGAAAAAAGGTGAAGAAAAAAGAAAACAAAGCGACTCCCGGTATCAGGAAATTAGGTGAGTGGCCTCACGCTGAATACACAGACCACATTCAGAAACGCCCCAGTGGGAGAGATCACCTCAAAGCTGGTTCAGAAACTTATGGTGGAATTAAGATTAAGACTCACATCAGTTCCTGGTGGTCCTGGAGGCCCTGTGGGTCCCTGGAAAATGAAGAAGGACAGCTGCTCATCAGGATTCAAAGTTAGATCTCATTCTCACAATTCTAACTCCGATCATAGCTTCAACTGTTGCAGTACATTACGGGTGTGAGTATGAGTGACATGAATTCCTTTTAGTGTCATATATTTAATAATATACTTGCATTTGAGGCCAAATGGGCCACATTTGTTCATAGTGTTTACTTAAACTCTCTGGGGGTAGATTTGTTTTATATAATTCAATAAAAAAATAAATGTTTTCCAATGGAAGACTTTAAAATTCCAATAAAAAACGACTTAAATTGTTTGACTTAAGCAACTACTTTTTATATTGAAAACATTTTGGATTGAAGCAACCATTTTAGATTTAGAACCTCCCGTCAATTCTAGAGAAAAATTTTGCTAAGATAAGATAACACTTAAAAAAAACTATTGTTTTGTTTTGTTTGTGCACCATTTAAAACGTTAAAAAATGCCAAAAGTTGGCGTTAAAGTAATGAAGAAAGGGTTCAAGATACGCCATTTTTTGATCCTTTAGAAATTTTCAAATGGTCACAGCCGTCTCTGACATAAACCAGAGAATGTAAAATGATATTAAACCACGTAAAATAGAAGCTTTTTCCGTAGTATTTAACAAGAGCAGCAACAGGGGAAAAACGACAGTAAGTTGCGCTACTAAGAACTGTTAATGCTAAACACGGCAATGATGTTTTCTTGTGACGACCAAAACCATCAAAGGTAATTAAAGCTCAAATGAATGTGTTTGTTTCAGTTGAATTACATGGTTAATTAATTAATAAGGTAGTTTTTTGGAAACATATATCCAAGAGTAAAGTGAATAATGAGTCGTTTTTTTTGATTCCTCACTTGAATATGTTGTACAGTTACAGCTCGAAAGAACGCGATCCATTTCTTTTCGGTTTTAACAAGAACAAAAAGTCTCTTTGTCCAACCGGAGATCCCCTTTTGGCCGTTTGAATCCAGAATTGAACGAGTCAACGCTGGCGCCAACTCTGTGCCCCCTCTCTCTCTCTCGGCAGCAGCATGAGAATCTTCCAAGTCCCATTACTACAGTACTTGAGCAAACATCTGTTTTGTTTTATAAGACATTAAAACCAGTTTAAGAGCATTCTCCTTCTCCAACGAAAACGCCGCGCTCGTCTGCGTATGCGCTCACAGCAGACAAGAAAGACAGATGTGAAAAGATGTTTGTCTTGATGCTAAAAAAAAATCACAGAAAGCTGATAAGAAAAACAAGATTGTGTTGTACTGTACGAGTACAATTCTTTCAATGTCATTTAAGGCCAAAGTAAACGTTCATACTGTTCCCAACGATGACTAAGCTTTGCTCATTTTGGCCACATCTTAATGTCTTGTGGTTTGGAGTGGAGTCTTGAAAACCCCTTAAGCCAATGAAAGCAAATATTTTGATGATTAACATTGGTCGTACTCTAGTTTTGACTTTGATAAAAACAAGATGTTATTGTTTAAGAAGTCAGAAGAGGTGACTTTGTGTCCGTGTGAAAAGAGTCGGCATCTTCAGCTCAGGTCGGAAACAAAGCGGGACATCGTTGATGTGGGAATACTCAAGCTGAAAAGTAAAACCAGACTGTACTTTTTCCCCTTCGAGTCGTGGTCCAAGAAGTTTATGAGGACGCGATGAACAACGCTTCTGTGTTTTCTGTTGTTTATAGCAACAGTTGCTCTGCCATTCCATCAAATCATGTCTCACGCATTCATTTAATTCAACTGACCAAATATTATCATGTTAATACAACGTGATGCTTTCCATTTGAGAGGAACCTTTGCTCTGGAACATGAATCAACACCATCAGTCATGTGTGAACGTTTATTTCGCCTAATAATGTCCGTCTTCTGGGAAAGAGTCGGGAAATCATGAAGATGTTGTGCAGCATTGGTAGCTACGGTTGGATTTGGGAATTATTAGTGTTCGCTCACAACGTTTTGAAGAACATCTACCCCATCATCATTAGGCATGAGTGGGTCTTTGATGGATGCTTTACCTTTGCCTTTAAAGGAACCAAATGCCTTGGCTACGCTTCCCATTATTTTGTATCCAATATTTGACGCCATTTGGTGTAGAGATGTATTGAAATTCCTGGATAAAACTCCATCAATAAGTAATATGGTAAATAATTTAAACAAAATGATTAACTAATGGCTCAATGAAAGTGTTTCCCAACATGATCCTGTAGCGGACAAGAGTTCTCCCCAAATTCTCCAGCCACGAAAATCTCTTAACCTGCGCACACATGCACCTCAAAGGCATTCTTACCGGTCTGCCCTCGGGTCCACGGTGACCTTTGGCCCCTTTTGGTCCTGGAGGCCCGGGTTGATTGTTCTGGAAAAGACAGAGAAAACGCGCAGCTGATGAGAGACTGTTTACAACTCGAGGTAATTACAGGATATAGATACTTTTCAGCAGTCATTAGAATGTTTAGACGACGTGGTTTGTTGGAGACATCATGTGAGAAATAACCAAAAACTTGATGCTCTTGATTAAAAAAAAAACTTAATTCACAAATGTATACTTATGGTAACTATGAAACCGTACAACAAGTTGGAGATGAACAAAAAAACATTTTCGTGCCATTCGTTTTCCTGCAGAGGGATTTTTAAGGCTGGCTTCACTTTCGCAGGTGAGAGTATTCAAGTTTAAGGCCCGGGACTGTAAGCAGACCACGCTTGTAAAATAAAAAATAATGAGGTGGAGGAGGAGTAGGGGACAAGTCAGTGAAGCTCAGTAATAATGCTGTTTACATTCTCAGCTCAACCCCTGAGCGTAAAAGTAAAAGTGAAGTGCAGACGAGGTCACTGTCATCGTTTGCTGCCATCGGTGTAGAGACACTAAACTGTTGCACTTTAACCATAAAAAAAAAGATTATACAGTATATTATTTATTACATATTTTTGGTTCTCTTTTTACTCTGTATTTATTCATGTAAAATACACTTTTTGTATATACCTTATTTTCATTTAAATGTATGTAGGTCTCAACATATGTGTCACATATCCACTAAATTACTTACGCATCTTACTATTTGTGTATATATATATATATATATATATATACATACATACACATGTATATATATATTCTCTCACTGTATTCTACCTCACTCTTTTTTTCCATCCATCTGTCTAACCCCCTCCCATCCACCCTCCCAGACGTTCACAGCAGGTCAACACCGAGTCTCGTTCTGCTCGAGGTTCCTGCATTCTAAAAAGAAGATTTACCTCTTCACTGCCACACTGTTGTTCACTCTTTGTTGAGTTGCTGGGATCTGGTTTTCTTTTCTCCAATATAGTCTTACTTAAACTGTAAAGTGTCTTCAGATAACTTCGTTAATAATAAAAAATTGAATTCAATATAATATATACAAAGTATGTGCTTGTGTTTTGTTCGGTAAGAACGCACTTTTGCCAATAGGTTGCTTGTGTTGAGCAATGATGTGTCATATTCTAACTTGGAAAATAAAAAGTCATGCCTTTACATTTTAAATGTTCAGCAGGTGCAAAACATTACCTACTTAAAAAAGTAACTTGTACCTGATAAGCAGGTGCTCTGCTAAATGTGGCTTAATCCAACTGGCTTATAGTTAATGAGTTTTAAAGATAAAACTGGACTAATGATGCATAATTATCAGTGTTACGCATTCTTTCCGTTTCTTTTCTAATCTCCTAGATGACAGATATCTGGACTCTAAATGCTTCCCATGTATTTCGCTGGCCAAAACCACATCAACAGCTGAAGAGGAAAAAAGCAGCTGGTGTTTCTTAACGATGAGTGATCGGCAGATTCTGAAGAACTACTTTATAAGCAATTTCCCGATTGAACTCTCTAGGATCATTAAAGTTTGATCCCTCTATCCATCTAATTTTCTAGCGATTATATAAACACTCATTCCCACGGGGAAAATAGCAAGCAATGCTGGGAGTAATTGAAAGCACGTGCGTTTTCACAGGAAGTTGATGATTATCAAACAACGAATGCATCATAAACAAAAAAACAAAACAAAACAACGATGATTTCATCAAACACAAGCTGCAGGGTAACAGTGGAGGATATAGTCCTGTATAGAAGAAGTTTAATTCATAACACCTGGTCGTCCACACACACACAAGGTTCTTATTAGTGCACATTCTTCAGGTGGGTTACTGATATAAGACCGACGCTGCATCACAGACGCATGAACTGATGCCGCCATACTTGACCTGACCAGATGTTTTGCCTCATTGGTGTACGTCACTGGATACATTCATCACCGTTTCAAAAGATGAGAGGTATCACTTATCTACTCTGAGGACCCGACCCATGTAGCCTGTTCAGCTTTTGGATAACTATATATATATATATATATATATATATGATATTCAAACATTTATATTCTTTTAAACGCAGATGAAAATCATGGATTTAATTTAAATCTTATGCTTGAGACCGATTCCAAAAAATGTATTCAAAGATTCAAGTCTCATGATTTCCTTTGAAACTATCTTTCCCACAGCAAATCCCGAAGTTATGTGTTGGCATGGACGGAGATCTCAGAAACAATTGGACGCCTGTTCCCGGGAATACGGTCGTTAAAACCTATTAATAAGATGAATTCTAACGATTTGGAATCCTTTTAAGGTTTCCTTTTTTTCCCCCCATACTAATTTAATAAAACGATCATGCAACGTTACCATGGGAAAAAAGCTAAGGAATAAAGGCAGACGGTATTAAAAATATATATATATATATATATATATATATATATTGCACAGATGAACGTCTTTTTTTTCACCATTTAAATAAGAACTCCCAAATAGCACGATCAATTGAATCCATCAAACCAAGAACAAGATAATCTGACTTAAATTCAAGTTATCGATTCATGCAAACCACTAATGTGCAATGGTAGCATGCTAGCTTGTTAGCATGTAGTTATAAGATAACAAAAAAAAAAACCACCCCCTTAAATTTTTTCAGGTTAAACAAAAAAAGACATTGACACACATAGCAATATTTACGGTAAATTAATAAACACATGTATATATAGGGATTGTATACAAGTGGTGCCATATAAATTGCTGCTTGGATATATCAAATATAAAAATATGGAAATATAGGGTTGAATTAGTTTTTATTAAATAATCCAATTAAGTATTTTGTGTATTGAAAGATTTAATTGTTTTCATTTGTAGAGTTTTATTTTCAATATAAGAAAGTTGGTATAATAGTACCACCTGACTATACCAAAAGCTACTCGGTTGTCATGTGACCGTAGACAACGGGCTATTAGCAATTAGCGCCACATTGTTTTAGCGGCTTTTGCCATTGTGTTGGAATTAAAAACTAATAACATTCAGTTTTCGGAGTCACCATTCCTTCGCAGTGTTAGCAGAATATAACTTTATTTATTCTTGACATTTTATTGTTTAACGTTCATCATAGAAATCATTTAGCATTTAGCTTTAACTTAGCATTAGATTAGCATTATGAGCATTTGTGCTTTCAAAGTTTGAGCAACATACTACTTTAATTGTTCAGTGTTGTGGTGTAATACAGTAAGTACATTATGGTCTGCCACATTTAAGAGTTATATATTACTTTAGGAAACACTAAAAACAGATTTTGATTTATGTTTCTTCTTAATATGGTATTGTTTTTTTTTCCCCTCAACATTTCATTGGATCGCTCATAAATAAAAGGAAGTTAAATAAACAGAACTCTAGAGCGATGTCCTTTGTTGATCTTAATAAAAACTGTTACACACTTTAAAAACAAACCGAGTGATCCGCAGTTGTGACGTGATTAAAGGGGCGACAAGGTTCCGGTCGGGCACAAATCACACATGGAACTGATCAGCGCCCACGTGAGCGTCTCAGTATCGGACACACAAAAAAAGCCACGCATGTCAAACACGGGCAGCGGAGATCAATGGTAAACTGATCCGAGGCTGTAAATCCTAATCTTGGATCGTGTCAAACCGGCCGGACGACGACGGCGCAACCGATGACCAGATGACAGGAAAAGTTCAAACATGTGTTGAAATGTTTAAGTCTTGAAAAACGCGGTAATTTCAACGTAAACACGACCGAAGGGAACCCTCGGAGGTTAAAAGTGTTAAAACTGGCACGCTATACCACCAAAAGAGTAATGGAGTTCCTTTACGCTCGGCTCATTTCCTGGTAACCTTGACGACGACGTATACACAGCTGCATCAGCTCTAACTCTTCGTCCAAAATGACAAACACGCACACAAAGCGCTCTTGTTTCCTTCGTTTCTGACGACCAATTTCCTACGGACTTAACCCGACCAAAACCTGAACCACAACGTCACCTTCAGGGAAGTTTGCACCCGCAAGAGAAATAATATATGGTCGAGGTTATGGCTTCTTTGAGCCCCTACATGGATTCAAACGCTACCAATATGTCTGCGTGAACAGATTCCTGTCCCCACAACAAAGCAGCAACTCTCAAACACACTCTCCCAGACATGAAGAGTTTCCAGCTGCAGACCAGAAGGAGAGTTAAAACAAGATAAATGTCCTGAGAGAGGGAGAGAAAAAAAACTATGCAGGAATCTAAAGGGGAAGCATCTCTGAATTCTTCTATACGATCTTAAAGGAAACAGGGTGTTCGGCCAATAAAACAAGCCTCATGTGACTCATATCCTGCCGACGGTTTGAGCCAAGAGTGGATTGAGAGGAGATTAAGAAGGATCTGGCGAGGAGAAGAGAAGTCAGACTCACATCAGGTCCGGGATCACCAGGCTCTCCATCATCTCCTTTTGGTCCCGGGGTCCCTTTTCCTCCCTAAGAGATGACAAAACACTTAATGTTGCCTCAGCATTTTTCTTTTTCTATTTTCGCCGAATTCTAGCCACGTACCGGTTCCCCTGAGTCGCCCCTCGGTCCGCGGTGTCCCTGAAAATAGTGAAGGCAGGTTATGAAGATATAAAGACACATTCATATTTAAGAAACTCACCTGGAAACCGTTACAACCGGCCGTTCCGTTGCCTGGTACACCATCTTCTCCCTGAAAGATTTACAGAAACGGTGATGAGGAACGATGCCGTATGGCCGACATGTGCGTCTCACCCTTGGCCCCATCGGGCCTCTGTCTCCCGGAGAGCCTTTGATTCCTCTCGGTCCTTTTACTCCCTGGAACACAAAGCAATTGGATTGATTGAGAACACATGAGATGCGACCAAAGAGTCTTGTTCTTTCAGAATCCTCTGATGTGGGCCCAAGATCAAAACCAACATCTTCCCCTTCGTGGTTTAAGCTGGTTCAGCGGGGTTTTTTTGTGTTGTTACGGTTCCTCTAAATGTGTCGTACACATGATTCCTGCAGTGTTTTTTTGTTTTTTTAATAGCACATGTGTGTCTTTAGACGACCGCACGTTTTACTGACGGACTCACCTCAGGTCCAGGTGCGCCCTCGTCTCCTCTGTAGCCAGGTGGGCCAGTCTTGCCGGACTCGCCCTGCACAAAAGAAGGTGTGAAAACAACATTCAAGAATTAAAAGACTTGAAGAAGGATGAGGTCCTTCTTCAAATATTTGACCTTTTCAAGTCTTCTACGACCAAATGTTAATTCTTATCTTATCTCAGTTTATCTTCGTTTCCGTTCGATTCATAATCGATGCATAATGTCTGAAGAATGTTTCCATGGTTTCCTGTCATTAAAATGTCCTCAATTGGGTATAAAATACATATTTCCCTATTGAAGATTCACATACAGCATTTTAGACTCGAAGAAAAACACATACAGTATATAATATACTACAGTATAGTGAACCTTTAAAGGTCCCTACCAAAGAAAGTAAATTAATCATTTGTCATTTCCTTGCTGCTGTCCCCGACTACTAAGGGGTATGATATGATACACATCACGATACAAGTACAAAAATATGATATACTGCGATACTGTAGGAACAAAGATATATATTTGTAGTATTGTCAAGTACTTGACTCTGATGTTGTTTTGATTATGTCCAAACATCAGCTTTAAAAGCGCGGTTTGTAGCTGTATCCTCTCATCCTAAGTCATTGAACGGATCCTGCAGGATTTCATTGTTCCTTTAGCTGCATATTGAATGCCGCCATCTAGCAGGCAGAAGTTTAATTGCAACACAAAAATGAACAAACACGGTCAATATTTGCATGTTATTGCAAGCAAAAATGTTCAACAATAAAAAAAACAAGTATAGTGAAAAAAAAAAAAAATCTCTATATATAAAGTAAGAATAAAGAGCAAAATCTACGAAAGAAAATGGATGAGGATTAGGAAAAAGTGAGAATTATGAATTAGTATTTTTGATTTGATACTTCCCGGAGTCCATACACAAGAAATTAGTTAATTTCCGAAAACCTTCATTTTACAGTTGGGATCTTTATCAAAATACAATTAAACATATTTTTGGGAGCTCATTAAATTGACCGGTTTCTCTGGGAGTTGAGATCATTGATGAAAAAAGGACACGACTCCTGCTATTCAAATCATGAGACGTGGTGCTTCATTTTGCCATCTTTCAGCCCATAAAGGGTATATATTCAAAACATAATCAATCTAGTTGTAATTGGAACATAAAGCTGAAAGAATCCTCTGCTTGTTGTCAACAACATTCGTTCCTCGTGATATTAGATTGTATAATTCTGAATTTGGGGTCAGGAGTGAAGTGAAAGTATGACGTTATTCCATTTTAATTTTATATCCTTTTTCTTTGAATTATTTCCTTGGATCTATGTTATTTTCACTTAGTTCTGTTGTTGGCACTTAGTTCCAGTTCACAGCGAGTTTCATAAAAAAACAGAACAAGAACAAAGTTTCCCCAAGGAGATCACCAGACGGACAACAAATCACAACTACGTCTTTTTTTTTCTTGCGTTTTGATTAATCAAGTGAAAGTATTTCTGGGTGAGACCGTGTATATTCCAAAAAAAACATAAGGAGTCTACTGACTCCTTCAAGAAACACCTTAAGACATTTTTATTGGTGCAGGCTTTTCCTTGAATTTCTGAGACTCTTGTGTTTGTCTCAGTGTTATCTTGACCTTTATTTTGCCTTGAAGTATTTATTTTATTGTGTATTTTTTGATTGTTTAAGCAATTTTTGACCCTGGTCTTGAAAAACACTATAAATACTAATTACTTACTAAATAAGTAGTTTTTTAAGGGGGTCTTAGGAAGTCAAAAAGGAGTAGTTGTACTTTACCTTTACCTAACTGAGCTTCATCAAATCATCTATTCTAGACTTTCCTTCCAAAGGCCAAAGCTAACGTCAGTAACACAATCGTGTTTCCATCACGACTGAATTTACTCATTCAAAAGAACACAGATGCAGGCTTGTACTTCTTATGCTTCTATTTACAGCTAATTCCACTGACCACCACTATGTGTCAGTGGAACCGACACATCACGAGCAAAACAAAAGGGCGTGGCACATGAAACGCTTCCAAAGCGGACTTGTTAAGTTTTTTTAAAGCACGTTTTTTTTCCACTCATAAGGTGGTCCGACAAGTCAGTTATTCCATGTTTTCGGATCATTCGTGCTTGATTAAGCATCGGGAGCACAAAAGAACCATTGAGCGTTCCGACGGAGCCACAAGCGCTTGTAACGTATCATTATTATTTCTCTGCCCACAGCCTCGTTAAGACAAGAAATGTTAAAAAAAAAAAAAAAAGAAGAAGTTGTGCGGCTTTTGGCTGCAGGACTGGAGGAGAAGAACTGAGTCAGAGAGGAAAGTCTGAGAGGTTTGGAGTTCCCTGGACAAGTTAACGACAGAGTGAGGGGGCGGACTTGGAGCGGGAGCGAGTGGGCCGAGTCTTGGCGGCCCGTCAGACTCTACTGAAAGTCTAGAGTATACAACTGGAGAGGGGAATTAGGAGAAGAAAAATAGAATATAGTGATAAAGATGCTTCTTAAGGAGAAACGTTTTTAAGGAAAATATTACGTAAAAATATCAAATTATGAGTAAAGAATTATTGCCATAAATGCAGTAGATTTTTTGTGTTAAAAAATACATTTATTATTATTTAATTATCATTTATTTTTACAATAAATAGTTAATTTAAAAGCCACATTTTAAAAAATAATTTCATTTAAAGTGAAAAAATTAAGTTAAATAAAAATAAATAAATAAAAGACAACAAAAATAAAAAAAGTTAAATATATAAATTATTAGGTAGTTAGGTAGAACTTTATTAATCCCTCAGGAGGTCTCTTTCGGGAAATTTTTTTTTTTCCAATTAGCCACAGCAATACAGCAATTATTCATAAAAATAAATAAAAATAAAATAAGAACAAGAACAAAGAGAAATAAAGAGAAAGAACAAGATGATACAATCCTTGTCTAAAGATAAAGAACATAGATCAAAGAAACGAAATTTAAAATATTTAAAAAAAACAATGAAAGTGTTCTTACAAAATGTAAGACCTCCAAGATATAAAATATTTAATTTAAAAGAAATCAGTAATAATAATAATACAGATTTTCTTAAATAGTTAATTTGATTAAAAAGAACAAACTTTGAAGAGATTAAACTAAAGCATAGGTGTTGAAGGATGACCTTTAGAGGACACGTCACAGAACATTATGCTCTGCTATGGAATGTTACACAATATTAATAATTGATGGGGGAGAAGTGAAAAAAGGTTTGTTTAGTCATGAATGCTAACAAAGACGCGACTGTGTTTATGTGTAATAATAATAATAATAATAATAATAGTAATCTCTATTTATATAGCGCCTTTCTAGACCAGGGTCACAAAGCGCTTTGACAGCCATTCACACATACTGATGGGAGTATAATACTTTGTTGACTCACAGGGTCTCCGTTAGGGCCGGTCTCCCCCTCTCTGCCTGTCTCTCCACGGGGTCCTGGGTCTCCCTGGCAAAAAAAAAAGAGAGACAGTTAAGAAGACGGCAAAGATGGTGAGTCAAGAAGATAAACCGTTAACAGAGGGAGGACGCGATGAATAAAATGGTTTGTATTTCTGAATCATCACTGACCCCTTCTCCTCTCGGTCCTCTGTTCCCACGTGATCCTTGCTCGCCCTTCTCGCCAGGAGTTCCCTGCAGGGAGTTGTTAAAAGTCAATAAAAGTCGGCAGACAATAATTGATGGTAAATCTGTGCATCAGTTTACTCTGTCTCCAGGAGTTCCATCCGGCCCAGGAAGTCCCTGAAAGACACAAAGATCATATGATATAATTAAAGTTATTTAAGATGAAGGTTTCTGATATTCTACAACTTTTCTTTTCTCACATCATCACCGGTCTCTCCTTTGTCGCCGTTAGCTCCTGGGGGTCCTCGCTCACCCTGGCGAGAGTCACTTGTGTTATAAACCGACACGAAACTCTGGCTTTTGTCAGTCGTCCCTGTCGGCGCGCGGGATGATTTACCTGGGGTCCCAAAGGTCCGTAGTTTCCAGGCCTTCCCGGTTCGCCGTCTTTTCCTGTATCTCCCTGAAGAATAGTCGGATTGGTTTGTAAGTCAAACAAAGACTTTTAAGGGTTCGAGACAGAGGTGTAGGTCCGGACAATCCATCATGAAGTGACGGAGGCAGTGAGGGAAAACTATTTTGGAATACGTTGTTTAGTGAGGAATTATGGGTAAAGAGACAAACTTTTCTTTAAAAAAAAAAAAGGGTCGGATTTGATTCGAGGAAGATTAAACAAAATAACGATACATGTATTTATATCTAAAGTTCACAGTTGTGAGTTGAAAGCTGCAGGCCGTGTGAAATTGAAGCAACTGGCCAATCCTGGTAGTCAATTGTATATTGCAGGGGTTACGTTTAAATAAAAACTTCATTTTTTTTTTCACGTTTCATTTAATAACAACTTACAAACTCAAAATTGCATATGAGGCGTCATCCCCAACTCCGTCGTAACAGTGATCTAATGAAGTCCCATAATGCTTTGCCGCCCAGCCAACCAATCTCAGCTTTCGATCACTTTTTAAATAACAGCATTGATGACGTATTTAAATACTATTGTAGTGACCGATCAAGTTGTCACTATATGGAGCAGTGTGTAGAAAGGCATCCTGGGAGTTCACCATTTTGTTGGCACCATAAGTAAGGTGGGTGCAGTAACTAGGGCCTCCCACTAAGTTCTAATAAATCACCTTTTTATGAGAACAGCCATTCCTGACTACTGTTTAAATATGTACTTATGTTTGTAAAAAAATAATCATTGAGAAACTTAAATTAAACAAGGGCCAAAATATTACCTTAAAATATAAGATAAGCAAATCTAATTCAAAAATAATTTGACAGTTAAGCTACATTTAGTAACAATCTCCAGATGTTAAACATTGTATAAACATGTTCAGGACTTTTTCCTCTTACTTTAGTTCCTTTCTGTCCATAAGGACCGGCGTCTCCCTTTGGTCCTGGTTCTCCTTGCATTCCCTGGAAGCAGCAGCACAGTGTACTTTATCAGAAGCAGCTGAAGCCACAAGTATCGCACATAGTTGTCGCACACGTGTTTGTGTGCAACATGACCATATAGCTCCTTCTAAACAGGCTGACAGCGGAGAATGTAAACCAAGTGATTAAGCTGCGAGATCCTCCAGGCTCGGAGCCGGACGTGGTCGTGAGTGACATACCTAAACACACAATCAAAGCTAATGGCTAATGTGTAAATAATGTGCTTGGTTATCTGGCAGATACTGGTAGTGGTTTATCAGATGCTGTAAATACATGTGGATGAGAGAAGATGACATCAGCGGCGTAAAAAAAGGTGGAGAATCTTTCACTCACATCTGATCCTGGGGACCCTTTGCAGCCAGGAAGTCCAGAGAAACCGGCCTCTCCCTGTAGCAGATCAGGGACACCCGTGAGAACCACAAACATAAAACGGCTGACTCATCATTTTCACTCACCTTGCGCCCGTCGGTTCCATCGTTTCCACTGTGACCTTTGTCTCCCTGTGAAGCGTTAAGAGAGTCACTCGTAGGTTCGACAAGAGACCCAGGCTAGACGGATAAACGTGAAACTCACCTTGTAGCCCTTGTGTCCTCGGTCACCCTGCGGAGGGAACCAGAGTCAGTACAGCTCAGACATCACAGGTAAGAAACAAACAGAAATTTAACTGTACCTTTCCTCCTCGGCCACCGCGGTCTCCCTGGCAACAGACAAATTAAACGTTAGACTCAAATGAGAGGAACCAAAATCAAATTAAATACTTAAAAAATAAGCTGACAATATACAGGACACAGAATATATTTACTTAATTAAATAGTTGAAATTTGGAGCAGTCCGTAGGTGGCGCTGTTCATAATAATAATTGCCTGTGTAGGTTCAATTATTGATGTATAAAAAGGGTGTTTTACCTTCATTCCGTTGTAACCATTAGGGCCGGGGTCTCCAATGCTGCCCTGTAATGCAACAAAGTAAAGCAAAGTTAGCAAGAGTTTCAGAGTTTGACGGTTGATGCTGCAGAAGGACCTACAATGGCGCCAATATCTCCTTTTTCTCCAGGCATGCCAGGTCTACCAGTCTCTCCCTGCGGATAAAAAAGTAGGATTTGTGAAGCCGTGTTCGATTTACTCATCCGTGAAGGTATCGTCTCACCCGTCCACCTGTGTCTCCGTCTGGTCCGCTGGGTCCTCCCTTCGCCTGCAGGCGGACATGACACGTTGTTAAAAACACCCGTGCTTAACCAAAACATTAACAAGGTGATAATGGATAACTTACGTTGCACTCAAACGAGCAGCACTGAAAAATAAAAAGACAATATTTAATCAATAATCATCCTCCATTATATGTATCTAGAGCAGAAGCTGTTCAAAACTTTTTTAAAGTTTCGACTCATTATTATAAAATTGAACATGTCAAATATTTATCGATTATAGTAAATAAAACACTTGTTTCCATCTGAAACAGGGGCGTCTTTTAGCCGTTCTTCAGCACTAGTTTTATGTTTACCAAATTGGCACGGAACCGGGAGGATCAAATTC
This sequence comes from Callionymus lyra, assembly GCF_982586985.1. NCBI lineage: Eukaryota > Metazoa > Chordata > Actinopteri > Syngnathiformes > Callionymidae > Callionymus > Callionymus lyra. The sequence goes on from NC_141833.1 coordinate 12,832,754, forward strand.
CTTTCCTTCAAACTCATTTTCAATGTTATTGTTAGTCTCTGTATAATCGTTGACATCCATTATCTCTGTTCCTTTGTAGACTTAAACGCTGGCATTTTTACATCCCAAAATCATTGATCTAGAAGTTTTTATTTTATTTTATTTATTCTGCACTTTTTTTCTCCAAGTGAGTTGTTCGATTACTAGTTTGTAACAGTGGAACCAAGAGCTTATTATTCAGAATTCTTGAGCTAAGAAGCTAAAAACTATAGAAGCTTAAAAGGAAACACAACATTATTGACTTCTGTATGACAAAACTAAATAAAATAAAATGTGTTCCTGATCATGTTAATTGCAGTTCATACTTTTCCAAGATGTTGATGTCGATTACGAGTCTCTTTTACTCACCACATCCTTTGTTTGGTTTGTCTGAGAAGAGAAAAAAGAATCATTGAATCTTGAGAGAATTGAAGTAACTGGATAAATATTACATAACATTGCTTTCGTGAAGAGGGCATTATTGTCATAGTGAGACTTACGATCATTTCCACGATGGCTCGGATGGTTCCCATCTTGGTGGCTCTGGTGTCGTCCGCGGCGGTGAAGTTCTGTCTGTAGTTGGGGTCAGTGGCGATGACCGACAGTCTGGTTTCCTGCAGGAGCACAGACATGAACCACATCGTTATCAGTGTGATGCATGTGTCAATGTGTTTAAGAGTAACTTCAAACTTTAAGTGTAGATATGTAAAGTATTTGAAAATGATTAGAACAACACTTTGGTGTTCATTTAAAAGTAACAACTGAGTTACAATAAAACCTATTTTTCTAAACAATAACACTTTTGAAATTTTTACAATTTCTAGAGTAGATTGTGTAAAAATAAATAAATCAGTATTCTTAGCTAAAAAAAGACAAAATGGTTTAGGATAAGTATCGTCAAAGGAACTGGACAAGCCAGCCGTGAGCATAATATTTTGTATTGTTAAGTTAAGAAGTTATATACTTCTAATAAACTTCTTAACTTAACAATACAAAATATTATGCCTATATACCATTTTTTTTAAATATCTGAAATAAAAACTAAATGATAGTTTTATCACAAAATGGCTACTTCGATACCTTTGTTAAATTATTTTAGTTTATTATTATTATTTTTTTTGTATGACTTTAGGAAGCATTATTTTAACTATGCACCTACTCAATAAAAGGGAACCAAACATTTATTTGGATTTTAAACATCCTTTTTTTAAACGGAGTGAATTAAAAAATAATTGAAACAGAATACAAGCCATATATCCATCATGTAAAGTGGAAATGATACAGATTGAAGTGGAATATTTAAGGAATATTCTAGTAAAGTTGTGGGTCTTCGTGTGCGCACCTCTTGATCGGGTGAGATGGCGACGGCGAACACTTTGACGCCGTGACTCTTGGCTTCGTTGGCCGCCTCCTGGACTCCTCCGCATGGCTCCTTGTAGCCAGTGATGGGATGACCGTCGGTGACCACCACGATGTACTTGTTCTCATGATAGTGAGACCCTCTGTGCACATAAACAATGATTTAAAAAAAATCCTTGTCCAACTCTTTCAAAAATCCCCGTGATCTGCCGTTACCCCATGAGCAGCTGTGCCAGACCCTCCTTGATGGCACAGTCGGTGTAGGTGCCTTGGCCGATGAAATCGATGGTGTCGATGTCCCTCTTCAGGGCCTGACGCTCGGTGGCCATGTCGCTCAGCTGTCGGACCATGACGATTTTGTCGCTGTAGTGCAAGGCTCCAGAGTTCCACGTCAGGTAGCGGTCGCATCGGTGGCGCCTGTAAGGTCGAAGGTTAAAAGTCGCACCAATCCCGATGTGAAGAGGTCGACGATGCAATAATCGGAGGCTTACATGACTTGCAGCTGATCGATAAAGTCCTTGGTAAAGCTTTTGATCTGATCTATGTAGAAGTTGGGGGGTTTCTGTCTGAGGGCCACACTCTCAGAGGTGTCCAGCACGAAGAAGAGGTCAACAGGGCAGTCTGAAGTGCACAAAGAAATGAGTTAATGCTTTGAATTCACGTGTAAGGCTGTAAAGATTTCCCAGCCAACAATTTCAATATTGTATAATAAGGTGGTAATATCTGGAAGGATTTGTTTGTTAGAGCAGTGAAATATCATGTTTCTCAAAAAATATATATAATTTAAAACCCTTTAAAGGGGTTCGATATAATATAGCAGAAAAAAGTTTATTGTTTAAAATAAATAAATAAATAAAAGGGAAAAGCAAAATGTTAATTGGCAAAAACATTTAATAACTCATGTAAAAAAATACTGCAAAAATATATTCATACTGTGTAAATAATGTGTAAAAAATGTAAATAGTTCTTAAAAAGAATTCTGAGAAAACAATATTAAACTTAAAGAAAAATAAGTTCAAAAATTGATTAATTAACCAATTAATTAATTAAGATGAAAATATGGGAATTTGACCCACATGTGCAGCAAATGTCAACCAGAACATCAAAGCATGAACTTACATTAAATCTAATTGGGTTTATGTCTGATGTCACAACACACAATGCACTATGTACAGCGTCAAACTCGAGGTTTGGGGGCCAGATTCACCCTACCAAGTCAATTTATTTGGCCCGCAAGAGCTTTAAATATTGTTGTATTCAATCATTTAAAGTTCACCAAAAACAGATTATTTTTATAGACGTTCTACATATGTCGTTTAGATTTATGAAACTAATCTCCAAACTTTAAAAAAAATGTGATGAAAGATGACAAAGCATCTGTGGTGAAGGACGATTTATGCAACGACCTCTAAGATGCTTAATGCGATCAATCTGTTCAGACTCTTACTTCCTGATTCAGGAGTTCAATGGATGGAGTATTTGAGGCCTATGTTGAAATATTTGACACTTTGCGTCATTGAAACCATTGTGTCACATACCTTTATAATGATAAATTGTTAAACATTGACATAATTACTAGTGAAAATAGAAACTATATTGATATACCATGAGTATATAATATATAAACTGAAATCTCATGTTGCGATACTCATAGTTTCAAACTGTGGTGCAAAAAAAAAAACATAATCTTTGAAATAGAAAGTTGGACATTATGATGAAATTCCATTCTGTGGAATTTAAATAGTTCTTGTTGTATTTCAGGATCAGTGTATTCCATAAATGAGTGTTTTACATGTCATATAAATATTATGAATGAGTACTTGGGGAACACAAAAATGATTTAATTTGATGTATTATAAATAGAGATCATGGGAAAGAATGGGAAATACTTTCCACGAATTCTTTACCTTATCGAAGTACAGTATTCAAAATTGTTTCAATTTGGGAAATACATTTGAAACCTATAGCTGTTGGAACATGTGACGCTCATAGTTTGAAAAGATGCAAGAACTAACTATCCAGATGGAAAGTATATTTAGCATTTAGGCTCAAAGCTTAGCTAATCTTGACCTAATCTTTCATCACTTTGCCATTTGGAATTTCAGTTAATCGTAATTAATGTAGTTCCTGTGTTTCCAACTCAAATTCCAAACCAAAAATGAATGGATTCGAATTTTGCACAAGCCGGAATTAAACCTAAAACCTTCAATGATAACCTAGCATTAGCACTGTCCAATCGTAACGCAGAGAGGTGGCCATTGTAGACCCTGACGTCCTCTTCTGCGTGAGCTGTAACAACACATGCAGCAGAGGACCACACGCTAATGAAACGAACCCAGTGTCAACTCAATGCGGTATATTGAGCTTAAGCACTTGGAGTTACAAACACAAGTCATGTACCATGTTCATTTGGTTTGATTGACAGCTTTAGTGGTTACATGTATGCCATTATGTTATGATTACACATCATGACCATTACAAGGCACAGTTTACTCAAGGTCTCAAAAATAATACCTACGATGATATGATCTAAACCATAGTTAATAACAATATTTTCAAAAAAAGAATTTCATAATTTCCTTTCATGATGTGTCACATCTGGAAAATCTGAATTAGATCATGACAAGGTTTATACGAGTTTGAAAACAGGTGACACGTTTCATAATAGTGTTAAAAGGAGTTCAAAGACTCACCTGAAAACTTTGCCTTTGTCACTGGAAGTTGCGCTCCAGCCAGGAGGACGCACATCAGCGCCAGGAGAACTCGGAGAGTCTCCATACTTCTGCAAGAAAATCTGCTAACTACCCAAAACAACTAGAGGCATACAAGGATGCCTAGAGAGTCTCGAAACCCGCCTGTGCCGACCCCCCTAAAAAAAACCTTCACCTTTGAGTCTTTAAAAAACAAATGGATGAAGTTTTATTCTGAACCAGCGCTCCGCCGCAGTTTGTCCGAGGCGAGAGCCAGAGCGCGCAGAGGAGATCGGGAGCGCGCAGAGGAGGGAGGGAGGAGGAGTTCTCGCGCATTTGGCAAGAGGAGGCGCAGGGCGCGCGCAAATGAATCGGCTCATCTCCAGACTCGGATATTTCCTTAAAAGGCCGACTTTTCAAAGACCCATTGTGCTTTTCATTTTAGGTCGTTGTTTATTTTTAAGGAGGTGATGACATTGTTAAAAGAAACTAGTTATTATTATTGTTATTATAGTTTTTTTTGGGGGGGGACAACGTGTGCACAAACTTGTGCAAAAGATATATAATGGCAAGCAGCTGTAGCATCATGAGTTCATTTTCTTTCTAAAGAATTTCTGAAGAAAAAAGGGAGGAGGGGTTTCATTACATCTGGTTCACTTCTTCGGACCTGACAGGAACATAAAACGTTTTTTTTTTCAAATGGTTTTGGGCTGAGGTATGGAGGAGGAGGGGGAGAAAGGGGGGATTTTTACCAGTAACCTGAAGAGAAACAGCATCATCTAGTGGCTCAGATGGTGGAAGGGGTGACATGTAAAGGAGGACAAGGCTGGAAGTGTGTGTTTGGCAAGGTGTTAGTGTGGGAGGATGTTCCATGGTTTTTTGGACAAATGAAGACTCACATTTTCCACTGAGCTCACCCTTTTTTTTGTGTAGAAACATGGTAGGAGGGCTGAAAAAAAAAAAACGACATCTGGGAGTGATCGGGGTTTTATATGTCAAGCCTCCAGTACATTTTTGGCAGCATCACATTTGGTCAATTTTCTACCATGTTCATGTTTTTTTGGGGGGTTAATCAGTTCATCGTGATCAAAGGGGAATAATACAAGTATATATGAGTGTTCTTGAGGACATGAGGCTGGCAGGTGTGAGTTGACATGATGTCACACTGAAAACAAGGTTCTGCAGGATGAAAGAACCAGATAGAAAAAAAACCCGTCTGGCTTGTGTCCGGGGGCGTACTTTAGTAAGTACGTTTCTGCAGAATCACTGGTGTTTCTGAGTCAGAGAAAAAGAAAACAGTAAAAAAAAAAAAAAAAGACTTGATTACTTCAGTGTGGCTTTAGTCGGGGTTTCTTCAGAACTTTAGTCCTCTAGAACTGTAATTACAAAAGTATGACTGAAGACTAGTTTTGGAGGTTTTCTTTTAACCAGCCAAACTATGTAAACTAGGGCAGATGGAAGAGATTATTCCCATGTCAGCATGACTACACGAGGAGCAGACACGACTTCAGAAGATCTAGACAGCGGTCTCACAAGACAGGAAATGGTCTAATCATGATTCTCCACCGGGAAAATGACAGGAAACTGATAATGGCCATACGACCCCCGTTATCACCCCCCCCCCTCCCCCCTTTCCAAATGATACAAAGAAAAGCAGAAAGAAAAAGAAAAACAACAAATACACAGTAGTTATCAATTCATATTTGGGGTTAAAAAAATGCAATTGGGAACTACTGCCCTCTAGTGTTACAGCAGTGCGAGTTTCACTCTCTCTGATCTAAAGGGCTGCTTTCTTCAATGTGTACATGTTTCTAAATGTCGTTATTGACAACATTATTTAGTTTAAATCTTCTCATAGAACATTTTCTATCGTGCCGTCTCCCCTGTGCATGATGTGCAAAGAAAACCTACCGAGGAAGGAGACCAGACAACATCTGAAAACACTTTCAAGTGGCTCCCTCCTGCATGACGTCTCAGCAGGTTTTTTTTTTAAACACCTGCCAATGGATAAAATTACTTCAAAATGTGGTTTATAGGGATAAAGATAGTTACCATCACTAATGACATACTTACCTGGACTTTTTAACCTATAAGAAATTGTGAAGGTTAGACATATTGACATCAACATGCAAGTAAGATTGAAAAAAAACCAAAAACAAGCACCTATACATGATTGTTTAATGATTTTCTAGAAAATAATTTTGCTTCTCATTCAGTACCTCAACACGTTTCCATCACATTATTGCGACATACATGCAATAAAACAGTAAAAGCCTCTTCATGGGGATTGAGGCTTAAAACTGATTAAGCCTCAACCATCATGAACTAACAAGTCCTTCATTGGTCCGTTAAATATCGTTGCTGTGATCAGTTCATGTTGGAATGACTCTTCAAGTGCCTCCTCAGATGGTTCAGACAGGTGTAGGTCTTGGGACAGATCTGGCAGTGGAAGGGTCTGACTCCAGAGTGGTTTAGCATGTGTTGTTTTAAGACGCTTCCGTCGGAAAAAGCTTTCCCGCACTGCGAGCAGACGTACGGTCTCTCCCCGGTGTGCACGCGCATGTGTACCGTCACTTTGTGAGCCATCGTGAAACCTTTCCCGCACACTGTGCACTTGAAGGGTCTCTCTCCGGTGTGGGTGAGTCTGTGGGTGCGCATCGCTCCCATCTGGGAAAAAGCCTTTCCGCAATCCGGACAAACATGAGGTTTCTCCCCGGTGTGGACGCGAGTGTGGCTCCTCAGCCCCCCGGCGGTGGAGAAACACTGGGAACAGTGGGTGCACTGGTACGGACGCTCCCCGGTGTGAGTCCGCATGTGCTGCTTCAAGTCGTAGCGGTTCCTGAAGCCGCGTCCGCAGACCAGGCAGCTCTCCGGTCTCTCATCGTTGTGGCGCAGCTCGTGGTTGGACAGACATTTCTCCGACAGGAAGCACTTGCCACACTCCTGGCACTGGTACGGCTTCTCGTGGTCCACTCTCTGGTGGTACTTCAGCTCGCTGATGCCCGGGAAGGTGGCGTCGCAGTACCTGCACCTGAAGCGGTGGTTGGGGCTGTACGGGAGCTGATGCTCCGTCATCTGGTGGTTGCGCAGCTGGTGCGCCATCTTGAAAGTCTTGCCGCAATGAGAACACTGGTATTTGGTGAGCAGCTGCACGCACTGGTGCCTCATGCGCTCGTGCAGGGACCGGAACTGCGAGCCACACTTGGTGCACACGTGAGAAGCGTTTTTGCACTTCCTCTTGCGGTGGCCGGACAGGTGGGCCTCGGTGCGGAACGCTTTCCCGCACTGGGAGCATCGGTAAGGCTTCGTGGCGGTGTGGAACCTCTGATGTTCCAGAAATTCAAATCGGTACTTGAAACTTCTCCCGCACAGCGGGCAGTTGTGCGTGACTCTGCCCCGGGAATAAACCGCCTTGACGGACAGTTTCCTCGACGACATGGACGACGAGCTCCGGTGAGAGGACCCGCTTTTGCCGTGTTTTCCTCCGCTCATCATTTTAACCGTCTCCATTTCTCTCAGCTCTTCGTGTCGCTGTTGATGTTTATTAAGACTCTTAGAGGAGATAAAGCTCTTCCCACAATCCTTACACTGATAGGGCTTATCGTGATCCACCTGCTGATGATACTTTAAATCCCCGATGCCTGAAAACCCAAGGCCACAATGGCTGCACTTGAAAAGGCGGCTCTGTGAGTGAGTCAATAGATGTTCTTTAAGGCTGCTGGACTTTTGGAAGCTCTTCCTGCAATGCCGACATTCATAACTGCGGCCTCGTTTCGGGCAGTGATGACGGAATTTGTCCAACGACGTAGGAAAGCTGTTGCCGCATTTAATGCACAGGTACGCCGCATTTTTACACTTTCGCAGCCGGTGTCCGGCCAGCAGGGTCGCCGTTCTGAAAGCTCTGCCGCACTCTGAGCAGTTGTAAGGCTGCAGGCCGGTGTGAAGCCGCTGGTGCTCGATGAGGACGGAGTGATGCTTGAAACATTTGTCACAGTCGGGGCATTTATGGACTCCCGGCTGCTGTCGCCGGCGAGGTGGAGACATCTCCGACTGTTTGGGAGAATCTGGAAAGTCTGCCGAAGTCGACGGGTGCGTCGACAGCTCCTCATCGAACATGACAATCTGAGGAACGTCTCCGTTCTCATCGTCGCAGCCACTTGGATGAGAGGTGATGGCGACTTCCAGTGATGGAGGGAGGGACAGAGAAGAAATGAGGAGATCATCTGATGGGAATGGAGCTGGAACAGAGAAAGAATTCATCAAACTCTTGACAGCATATGCACAAAACAGAATATCCAAAAACTTACCGACACTGGTTTTAGCCAACTTTCCATGACATTGTTTGCTCTGGAGAAGTAACTTCAGGTCATCGCCGTTTGAGACACACTGCATGTATTCCTCCAAGACAGAGGGGGAAGCACTGATCCAGGATGCAGTCTACAAAGGACATTTTGTTTGAAAATGATAACCACTTTAAAACACTTAAAAAAAAAAGTGATATATATATTGAACATCATTTTGCAGACCTGCTTAAAATCCGGTATAGGTAGAAGCTCCTCCAGACGAGAGAAGAACTCACAGACTAGTGTCTCAAGTGCTGTGTCAAAGTCAGGACCATACTCGACAGGAAACACGTTCTGTTGGGAGTTGAAACCGAGAAGACGAATTAAAACCAGAGCAAGGATTAAAATGACACCACAAATAGGTTACCTTGAGAAAATGTTCCCTTCCATCAGTGTCCTCAATGAGGCCTTGGACCAGCTTCATAAAGTTGGCCTCTGGCGCCTCCATATCCAACTCATTAGCCTATAAAAGGGCAAAATAACAAGTGTCACGTGAGACAGAGTCTCAATTAAAAAAAAAAAAAAAAAAAGGGTCTCTGGTCCAACACCCACCTCTTCAATGCAAGAAGTTCTGATTCTGTTCAGGTGAGTTTCAACAGCCTTGAGATCTTCAGGATGTTCAGAGCGGAGAAGCTCGAGGGTTGTCTAAAAACCACAGAAACAACGTATTTATTATTATTTACACCACAAAAGAACTAACGTGCGATACCCAGTTTAGGTTAGGTTAGGTAGAACTTTATTGAATTGTTTTTTTCCCAAATTATCCACAGCAGATACAGCAATTTTTCATAAAAAAAATATCAAAATAAAATAAGAGAAATAAAGAGAAAGAACAAGATGATACAATCTAAGTCTTAAAGATAAAGATCATAGATCAAAGAAAAATAACAAAGACATGTTCTCCTTTGCATAAAAAAATCTTGGTTTTATTTTGTATCGTCAACATGCGTTGTCCATGTCCATTAAGTAAGTAAGTAAGTAAGTAATATTTATTTATATAGCGCTTTTCGAGACCAGGGTCACAAAGCTTTAAATGATAACTCTTTATAGGTCACCATGACCATTAATCTACTTTGGACCATGGCCACGTTAAGTGACCTGGCGAGCCTGGATTTGGCCCCTGAGCCAGTTTGAGATTTGTGTTGTAGGGTGAACAAAAGAAAAAGAAAGTATAGAATTGAACCGCAAAGGAAATGTATGGGAAACAAATAGACTGAACAAACTACTGTCCATCATGGATGATGACAGTCATCCTCTCAACACGGTCATCAGTGAGCAGAGAAGCAGAATGAGTGCACGAATGCTCCTCCCATGATGCAACACTAATAGACTCATTCATTCCTCGGGCTATTCAATTGTACAATTCTGAGTTCGGGGGCAGGAGTGGAGTAAAAGTATCTGGATGTTCTGTTCTATGTTAGTCTTTGTATCCTTTGTCTTTGTTATTTTTCTTTGATCTACATTCTTTATCTTTATCTTTAGACTAGATTGTATCATCTTGTTATTTCCCTTTATTTCTCTTTGTTGTTGTTCTTATTTTATTTTGATTTATTTTTTATGAAAAATTGCTGTATTTGCTGTGGCTCTTGGAAAAAAACTATTTCCCGAAGGAGACCTCCTGAGTGATCAATAAAGTTCTACCTTACCTTACATTACCTTACTTTACTTTACTTTAGACTGGCAGGATATAGAGCAAACAACCTGTGGTTCAGTGTCTGACATTATTTTTAAAAAAAGGCTAGGCTGCTGATGAATGAAGAGTAAGAGACCCATTTGTTTTTCCGACATTAGAGGAATTAAGAGAAACACAATGAACTTGACATGACACCAGTACTTTTTTTTTCCTAATTATATTTAGTCCTAAACAGATATACGTACCCTCGCCCTCAGACCTAATGAGAGAAGCCTTCCTTCCCTTTTACTCATCAGATCCGGGACAGCATCCGTAACCATGGAAACGAACTCCTCCAGTTTTCCATAGTGGTTTGTATTCCGTTGCCGAACCACTTCCCACATGACAGCAGACATGAGTCTGAGAGGAGGGACCAGGAGAGCCAGAGATGACAGGGGGACGCTGAACTCTGCGGGAAAGTTACATCAAGTCAGACGGAAAAACATTTCAAACAATACAGTGTCGATGCTAGTATATTGTAGATAAATCGAGATACATTATACGCACTTCTGTGTTCAGTGAAAAGCCAAGAATACATTCATAACTGGTAAGAAATCTAACGCATTGTGTAAAGACCGAATAACGGAATTACAAATGTGGCGCACAAATCAAACATCCCGCAGTTTATCGTCTGAAATTACTAAACAATTATAACGGTTAAAAAGTTTAAAACATGTTATTATGATGAATCATTGTCGGCTGACACTTTAAAAACAGGGCCTCTGATGTTGAACCAAATGGGCAACAATTCTTGTTCCAGGTATTAGTCGAGGCCTTAAGAGCGCAGGCTAATCCTGCTACTTTGCTAGCTAGACAGAGCAAAAAACAGGCGATTTCACACGCTGTGTATTAAAGTGCGAGTCAAATACATACCAATTTCACTCATGATGCAGTTATTTTACAATGACACGAGTCCAAAGGGAATTATAGGAGGATATATGTCATTGTTACAGTTAGCTCGAGAGCTAATAGCAAGCGGGGCTTCTGGCGCCAACTTCTTCCTGAAAACGAGTTGTTGGCGGGGTGGGCGGTGACTGCGTCGGAGTTGGTGAGCTCGTTTTACTTCACGGCGTGTGGCGGAGAAACATCACGAAAACGTACTTCTTCAGATGAAACTAGAAGATGATCGAAGTCGAGATTTGAATAAAAATGGCTTCGATCACATTTTCTGTGACTTATTTTAGAACTTTCTACAAAATAACTCATCACGTGATTTTTCTCTTTATTTCAAAGGATTACTTTTTAATTATTAGGTCACTAAAACATTTTTTTTATAGAAATCAATCGTTTAAAGCGATTTCCTTTTAACGTTTAAGATTAAATAATGCAGGGAATATCGATTATTATAATTATAATTGTTATTAATATTATTATTATGGACAAGCATTTTATATTTATTAATTTGTGTTTGCAAGTCTAACTTAAACTAAATAACTAGACCAGTAAAAATAAAAAAAAACGAGCGTTAATGTTCCGAGGATAAAATATGTCACATTTGTGGAACTTCTAGAATTATTACTTCTTTTTTTGTATCACTCCAGTTGTTGTATATTTTACATTATTTTATTTCGTTCGCAAGAAAGGGTTGTCATTACACAATTGGCCACTAGGTGTCCCTTCAGACACGTGTAATTGAATTACATTTTCATTACGCTTATCATAAATAAAATAAATGTGGCGTTTAAATCACTTTCATAAAGTCAATACATAAAACTACTGAACAAATGCCGTGAGTATTTGCATGATGATTGTAAATAAAAATGTTTTCCTTGATTTTCTGGAACTCATGTTGTGTTATCAGTGTTATCTTGCCCTTTAAAGTATATACTTTATTGAATATTGTTTTGATTGTTTAAGCGCTTTGTGACCCTGGTCTGGAAAAGCGCTTTATAAATAAAAAGGACTTACTTACTTACTTACTTATTTTGTACATGCTTTATTGAATATAAACAATAAAAGAACTATGATAAAACATATTAAATTATACACATATTTTAGCTTGATAATAAACATTGTGGTAACTAAAATCTTTCTTAACTATATAAAAATATATATGATTTGAAAATAAAATAATTAATTACACATATAAATATTTAGCTAGAACAGTGTCTGAACTGAAATATTTCTCTAAAAGTGTCTAAAAGAATACTTGATGATGCATTGAAAATATGATTCATCAAACGTTTCAGCTTGGTTTGCATTACGCGCTTGTTCATGCCGCTGTCTAGCGTACTTTAATTAAACAAAGTGCCTTTAAAAAAAAATGTCGTTTTAAAGAGAAATTTCTCTCTGATGAAGCTGTAATCTCCGCCACATGTTGTTCAACAATTAGATCAATTACTGAGTCATGTCACATCATTCATGGTCATTTGTGAAAAACAAATTAAATGTGCCACACACATCTGTCTATCATGAGATGGCTGTTGTGTGGATGAGGCTGATTGTGTGTGTGTGTGTGTGTGTGTGTGTGTGTGTGTGTGTGAGTGTGTGGGAGAGAGAGAGAGGAAACAGAAGAGTGTGTGTGTGTGTAATTAAAACAAGCGATATTTTTTCCTCTACACAAAGATTATCCCTCCATCCCAGCTGGTCCAAGTTGGATTTGACCACCCAACAACCAGGGAGAGGAAATCTCTTTGGGGACGAATCCAAATTGGCACTCTTGGTGATTCTTTTTCACAAAATTGTGAAAAGTTTTCAAGAAAAAAGTTCAATCGCAACGTCTAAATCAGAGGGTAAATCAGCCCGAAAAACAACCCCCACCTGATCAGTCAGAATAAGCTATTTTAAGAGTTACGTTTGTTCTACTGTTACTCACCTGGAACCACAGAAGCTTCAGGTTGATTGACACACAGAGCAGTGGCCTTATAAACAACTTTAAGCACTAAAGGGCAGACAAACGCTGACAAGGACGGGCAGCCGTGTAGACCCAGAGTTCCGAGCACATCTGTCCCTGCTTTTTTTTTTTTTTTTTTTTTTTTCTCCCCCACACAGATTTAAAAGCACCCTCCGTTGTAATGAGGTCAAATCATCTAACTGCTCCATCATGGGAAATTAGAGGAGAGCTTAGACCTTAACCTTTCTGGATCATCTAGTCACACCTGTCGTTTTCAAGTCATTTACAGCATCCACGACTCCCATTGGTCGCTTCCCTTTCCTGAAAACTCTTCATCAAACATTTCTATGAGCAGAGAAATGAACATTTCAAACAACTTCAACATGGCCGAGGATTTAAAAGAATCCAAAAAAAACCCAAGTGTGAATATTTTACTGTTTAATAAAGACATTCATGATTGATCGACTTAAATGCAGTACGGACAATCAGGTTCTCAAGGAAAGTCTGATTATAAAACCAAACACAGAACGTTGATATGATCTGATCGTGTGTCGCTATGGCTGCCACTTTATATAAATACATTACAAAAAAATTGTTAAAAATACATTTTTTTTTTACATCCTCAAACATCCTTACAAAATGCAATTATAGTGCATCCATGCCCTTCCAGACCACATCCATCAGGTCAAATAAGAATGAGAAAAGTGTGCGGACGATCATTAGGCACATAATTCAGGATTATTTAAACACACAGCCCTTAATCTGTGCAATTGAAATATTATTCATCATCATTTTCACTTTAGAAAATATTTTTGTGGACTTTTTCATTGGCCACACGGATTTTTAAGCCATTTTTAAACCAAAATGTTTGTTTTTTTTTAGATCTTTGGTTTTTACATTTGTTTTAATATGATGATATACTTTAGTCCAATATGAAGATTTATTTTTGCATGCACATATTATTTTTCTGTGAAACATTTTTAAATCAAAAGAAAGACTTGTAGCCCTCACTTGTTGGTCGCTAGTAACCGTTATATGTTGCATATTTGTTGCATTAATATAACAATTTGTGCTTCATTTAAATTGATTTCAATTATAATATTTAAAAAAAATCTAAATGTAATGGATTGTTTTTAATAATCTTTGTACCAGTGAGTCTGCTTCCGGTGTCAAGTATATTAAAAGATGTCTGACTGTCAGATCATATTTTTACAATGTTGAAAACATGATTTAAAGGGCGGCATATCGTTATCAAACTTGCTTTTAGTTGAGTTTAAGAGACGCTAGACTTCTTCTTATCTTATCGTCTTTAAACCTTTCTGTTATCTCAGGGTCAAGGTGACCCAAAGTCCCTAAAATAAATATGTTTGTGGTATCTCTTGTGTTGCCTCTGGCTCCCAGAAATACATATGCAGTGGTGAAGGTCGTTCACTTTGACCTGGAGACAACACAAGGGATACATCAAATCCATTTGTTTTCGGGCCTTTCGGGTCACCTTGACCCTGAGTTACCGCAACGGTTTAATATTGTGCATGACACGAAACAATTCCACTCGGACCATTCCTCAAAGAAAAGTCTCGTCATAGTTTTCTGGTCCAGAGTTTCTGGAGATTGAACGGGTGACCTCAGAGAGGTCACTGGCCGCCCTCGTCACACTGTCGTAGGAAGGTGGTGAGGACAGGGGCGTGGCCTCCGCAGTCAGTATAAGCTCCACCCCCTCCGGGGTGTAGTGTTGTATCATGGAGGCGATCAGCCCCTCGGTCTCCAGAGCGTTCACCGCGTCCACTTCCGTCTCGTAGTTGATCTGCCGGTAGAGGTACGACGCCTGCTTCATCTGCCGCCGCACCAGGTGCCTCCGGTAGCATCTCTGGATGATGACGGCCGACACCTCCTCCATCTTGTGTCTCAGCGTGGACGTGATGGGCTCGTGGGAGATCTTGGAGGGGTTCGTCACCATGAACTTCTCTTCCATTTGTTGCTTGAGGGCGTCCATCTCGCCCGACTCTCCGAGGACTCGCTTTGTAAAGGCAAACAGAATATCCAGGCAGTGGATCCGGTCCCCGCTGACCATGGGGAGATCCATGGAGATGAGTTTGATCTTGTTGGGCTTGGCGATACGCAGCGGCTCGGACAGGTTGTCGGCGAAGTTCGACAGCTTGGAGAACTCGATGAACTGCGTGGCCTCGGAATCAAACTTCTCCCACACCTCGTAAAACATCTCGAAGTCGTCCTCGCTCAGCGGCTCCGTGCTCTCCTCCGTGGCGACGCTGAAGTTCTCCAGGATGATGGCTATGTACATGTTGACCACGATGAGGAAGGAGATGATGATGTAGCTCACGAAGAAAGCGATGCCCACGGAGGGGTTGCCACAGTTCCCCCGAGTGTTTGTGCCCGTGTTGACGTAGTTCACGTCGCACTCGTCCGGGGAGCCGGACATGATGGGGCTCAGCAGGTTGTCCCAGCCGGCCGAGGTGCTGATCTGGAAAAGGCAGATCATGCTGTTCCCGAAGGTCTCGAAGTTGAACATGTCATCTATCCCGTCTTGTTTTTTCACGTAGGCGAAGTTCGCCATCCCGAAGATGGCATAGATGAACATGACCAGGAAGAGCAGGAGGCCGATGTTGAAGAGGGCGGGCATGGACATCATTAAGGCAAACAGCAAAGTCCTTATTCCTTTTGCTGCACGTATCAGTCGGAGAACACGTCCGATCCTCGCCAGCCGGATCACTCGAAACAGAGTCGGGGATACAAAATACTTTTCGATGATGTCAGCGAGAACGATACCTGCGACAAGAAAAGCATAGTGGTCAAAAAAGGGCAGCCATTGTTGTTGTACAAACCTTTAAAAAAGGGATCCAGAGTGTTAAAAAAAAACACAGTAAGTGTCAGAAGTTTACAGAAGAAGATACTGAGATAGCGTTCTTAATTAGACCAACAGTCGGTAGAAGAACATAAATTAAGATTTAACTATTGACTCAAGAGAGAAAACAACTGCAGAAGAGAACAATTGCTGGAGCTTTATCTGCTGCTGTGGTGGAGAAATCAAGCTCCCCTTGCGTTGCAACCAGAAGGCTGTGAAAACTCTTAAGAAACTTTAGAAAAACAATGGAAAAGTGGGTAAAACTAACTCTGCATAGAAGACTTAAATTCATAACACAGTAACATCAATCATTTTTAGTGGGTTCCCAATTGTCCCATGTTTATTAGCAGGTGTAACCTTCTGAAAATCGCCCACATTAAAAAAATACACAAAATTAACAACTTGCAAACTCAATGTTGCATATGAGGTTTTATCCCTCTCAACAACTCTCTAAGTTACGTTGAATTGAACAGCTCCCATAATGCTTTGCCACCCGGCCAACCAATCACAGCTGTTGATCCGTTTTGACAAAGCAGCATAAGATAAATTTTTCCTTTAATTAACATAGACGCCAAATTTAAATACCGTATTGTAGCGACCAATCAGTCTTCAGTAAATAGAGCAGTGTGTAGAAAGGCATCATGGGAGCTCACTGTTTAGTTGGCACCAAAATGAAGGTGTTGTTGTAATGAGTGCTTCCCAATAAGTTCAGTACTTGTTAATCTGCTGTTCAAATTAATGTAACTATTTACACAATGACATTTACCATGATATAGCGAAGGATAAGCCAATCAGAGTTATTACCTAAGAGTAACAAAATTAAATGTTTTTCGTATTTTATTGATTATTTATATCAGAAGTGTGGCCAATAAGGAGTTCATGTCAACATTAGGTGACAAATTTGAAAATGATTACCCCTCAGGTGCCATATCTAAACATGCTTACTCACCCACAATGGAGAGAATTATCACTACAAAGTCAAAGATGTTCCAGGGAACGGTGAAAAAGTAACAACGCAGGGCGAAGATCTTCATCATGCACTCGGTGGTGAAGATCACGATGAAGACCAGGTTGATCTTATTCAGGATCAACTCCATGCGGTCGGACTGCTCGTCCGTTTCCACCATCATGGTCACCATGTTGAAGATGATCAGCATCATGATGATGATGTCAAACGCTTGTTTGGACACCAGGTCGAACAGGAACGCCTGGAGAACGTTCTGTGAGGAGAGAGATTAAAAAAATCAGGATGTTTGAGAACACGGTGAACTGGTGCGTTTCAGTCAGTTACCGCAGGCCGAGGAATCGGCTTTTGAGGCTTTTTCGTGCCCAATTTCTTCATGGCGTTGTAATACTTCTTCTGTTCTTCCGTCATGAATATATCCTGCCCCCCTAAGTAAAGTCCAAAACAAATCGCACATCATTTTACACGTATACACTTTCAGCTCGGAGACAATAAAAATGAAATCCATGACTGATTAGAGCGAGCTGCTCCATCTGCTGCCGGTTTAAAAAACTAATCCCTAATGGGATGATACTCATCTTTCTCTTCTGCTGGTTGAAGTTGTCAATGATGACGCCGATGAAGAGATTGAGGGTGAAGAAGGAGCCAAATATGATGAAGACCACAAAGTAGAGGTACATGTAGATGTTGATCTCCCGGATGGGTTGCTCCTCCACCTGAAGAGGAGTTAGGAGCCGGTTAGTGCGAGTAAAGGGATTAAAATTAGATTAAAGCGGGATGGAATTATACTTACTCCTCTTGAATCCACAGCTGCATGCATGATTTCCATCCATCCTTTAAATGTCGCCTGTAAAAACAATGTTGGGCATCAACGCCTGTACATGCATCACAAGGCTAAATAAAAAAAAAAAGTCATGGTTTAGAAAATCGGATTAATTATATTATTCTGAATCATGGAATTAATCAAAATTTGACACTAGACACGACGGTGAGGATAATGAAAAAAAAAGAAGATATTTTCTGTTGTATTGATTACTGTTATTCTGAAACGTAAGGTTTCATATGGGAAAAAAAAGACCAGATTTGCTAAGACGAAACATAAGGCTATGACTCTTGTCAAGTAAAAAGCCATGTTTTAGTTAGGTTTACTCAAAAAAAGAAGTAAAAACAAACTCTAAAGACCATCTTTTTGTAGAGAAACCAGCCCAGTGTTACCTTGACTAACACTATGTGTTTTTAATGCACTTAAAATTGTTGGCTTTTGCCAACCATGCTATTTAATTTTGGTGTTTTTAATCTGAATTTTAATGATCAGTGAAATAATGCCAACATTAGACCAGTCTGAGGGGAGAAAATAGTTTGGGAAATAGTAATAAACAGCCTGCAATATAATCGTGTTTAATCAGCCCAACAGCCTAAAAAACTATTTATAGTTGACACATTAATCAATCCTTGACGTCTACAATGTGATTCAAATTATGTTAAGTTAATCCATCTGCTCTAAAGTAGAAACATATGAGTTCAAACAAAGTCACAAAGGATGAAGATGGAGATTTATTTGTGTTATTTGTCTTCACTGCTTGATGCCAGATTTATTTGTGATGACAAATAGAGAAAAATGTGATCGTTGACATTCCTAAAACGTTTTTACGTGGGTCAGACAAAATTTGTGACTTAATATTAACGATTTTCTACTAACTTGTAAAGTACGTGAAAAAATGAATAAACCCACCACTTGAAGCAGGGACAGGTAGCCGAGTCCCACGTTGTCGAAGTTGACCTTCACTTTGGTCCAGTAGAACTGCGTGTCGTTCATGGCGAGACACTCCGACTTGTTGTTGACCATGGAGACGTTGTGGATGAAGCCGGTTCGGTTCACGCACTTCCCGAACTTGCCGGCAAACAGGTTGACGCCCATGATGCTGAAGATGAGCCAGAAGATCAGACACACCAGCAGGACGTTCATGATGGAGGGGATGGCTCCGATGAGAGCGTTCACAACCACCTGTTGGGTCAAACACATTTTTAGAATAGATTTTACACACCTTTAAATTCCTTTTTTTTTACGTGCCATTCTCATATGTAGGGGGGTCAAACTCAGTAACACGAGGGGCCAAATTTTAACAGTGTAAATCCCGAGAACACAATTTATAATTACCAAACTATCTGAGGCTTGATTTACCTCAATTATATTTGTTTCCCAAATACATGTAATTCCTTCAATATTCCAACACTATTGCAAACCTCTGTTTAATTGTAGATGCCAATAATCTCTGATCCTTATGTTATCTTAAACACCATATAGGTGACGAAAATTAACATTAATTCATCTGATGGGCCACATAAAATGACTTGGAGGGACGATTTTGCCTTTTGGCCTTAATATAGAGCTTGAAAAGTAATAAATTGTAAAATAAAAAGCTTCATGATCAGTTTTATAGCTTTACTGTGTCTTAATGAGGGTCACCTTAATACAGCCAAAGGGCCCTCTGTGGTCCCTGGGCTGCACTCAAAATTAGCCAAATGTATTCCTAGGATCACAATGGATCTATAATTAAATTATATTGAGATTCATTTAATATTTATTTTATGAGTTTTAGTCCAGCAACTTATACTTAAGGTCCATAATACAACAGAAAAACACCCAAATAAAATGAAAATCTAAAAAAGCAACAATGCTATTTTCTGTTAATTAAATAATTCATTATTAATTCATTATTATTACCAAGTATCCATTTTAGTATTGCTGTTACTTTATGTTTGTGTAGGCTCTCTAAACAACTCTCATGTGATTCAAGATATAAACTCAGTTACATTCACAGAAGGTCTTCTGAGGTTCTAAGCCTACGTTTAAATATTGTTTAACATGTTTGGAGCAGAAAGCCAGATGGTTTCATGAACCACCTTGAACTGTCTTCCCAGGGCTGAAGTCCTAAATGTGTTCTGAAGAAAACTAAACATCTGGCCTGCCAAGTTATCTTCCTTTTTTATCCTGTCAAACAATTGGAGTGAAAACATTTTCTCCATATACTTCAAAGTATCTCCGTCTCACCCGCATGCCTTCGAATCTGGACAGAGCTCGCAGAGGTCTCAAGGCCCGGAGCGTCCTCAGGGATTTGATCGCAGCGAAATCGGAATATCCGAGCGAGTTTGCGATCAGGCTGATCAGAGACACCTACGTGTTGACAATGAAAAATAACATTTTGATTTAATTATAAGAGTCAGAATTTATTATCTTAATGTTGAAACTGAGACAAAATGATAGACATTTTTTAACACAGGCAGAACACATTTGATTCCCACTTTAGATTTTTTTTCATTCAGGACATTCCACAGTTGGGAACAATTTAGGGAAATTTGGTTGAATTTTGGTTGTCAATTTAAATCAAATTTAAACTTCCACTCTATTCCAGAGACAAAGAGGAAAGATGATATTCCGCTGTTGAATGACCCTGTGAGTGACGATGACTGATGGTGACAAAACACAGACTAGTATGCACGTATGTTCAGACTCACGCGTGCATACACATCAGCTATATATGCATATCACATGTATATATATCAAATAGAGTGAGTTTTATAAAGAAGCTTTGAAGATATACTTGTCAATTTGTAATCCAATTGTATTCCAATCAATTGTTCAAAATCACTCAGGGCTCATGACGTCCCAATGGTAAGTATTTCTTTATAAAAGTCTGTATAGAGATGTCTAATATATCTAGAGAAGATACCTTGTTCAACGTCAACTTAAAGTAAGAAAAAAAGAGTACAAAAGTAGAGGAAACATTTGTATAACTTTTTCCAAAGGGCAGATTGCTTCCAATTCCACACAAAAATATTAAATCTCAACATTGAAATGCTCTTGAAGAAAACAAATAAATATCTCAGAGCTTTTTTAAGAGGCCAAAACCTGCTTTAAAACACAAATATTGACTTAAAATGAAAACAGATTCATACACAACTTGTTCTGGACCTGTAACTCCATTGGTACAGCTGCATTTAATCGAACTCAACCAGATCTTCTGTAGATAAACCGTTGAGTACATGGCACTGCATTGTTTCTGATATAAAAAGCCACAATCCTGCTGTAACTGTGAAGATTCTGCTGCATGTGTCACAGCGGGTTTGAGGACAAGACGGTGGCTTTTGATGTCAAAACACTTACGACGAGTGAGGAAAACACAGGCGTGTTTGTGATACAGATGCAGGTTTCCATTTCCCAGACTTCATACTCACCTGGGACTTGTTAACTAGCACTTACCCTAACAATAGAGCGGTCAGTGGCGATCTGTGTAACAGCAGGTGAAATAGATTTTCATACTCATTTGACTAAATGGTGTCACAACACGATTTAGAGCTTATAATCCATGTGTTTGTGTCTTCTCGTCTGGACCATTGTAACAGTTTATTTTGGTGTCTAAACAAGAAGGATCTGTCTCGTCTGCAGTTAATACAAAACTCTGCAGCAAGAATTCTGACCGGCTCCAGTAGGAGAACTCACATTTCTGCCAGTTTCTTTCAGGATCAATTATAAAATTCTGGTTCTTACGTTCAGATCTATTCATGGTCAGGCTTCTCCTTACATCAATGATCTGATCCAGACTTACACCCTAAACTCGGGCTCTGAGGTCTGTGGATCAGAATCTACTGATGGTTCCTGAACACGCTTCTGGACTAGAGGTGAGAAATCCTTCCAGGCTGTTGCTCAAAAGCTTTGGAACGATCTTCCTCTGTGTTTGATGATCTACTGACTTCTTTAAGAAACATCTTAAGACACTTTTATTAGTGCTTTTCCCCGATTTCCTGGAACTTCTGTGTTTGTCTTATGGGTCTTGACCTTTTAAAGTATATATTTTAACTGTGTATTGTTTTTGATTGTTCAAGCGCTTTGTGACCCTGGTTAAGAAAGGTGCTTTACAAATAATTACTAACTTACTTAAGAAAGTTTTAACTATTGTGTACGTATTTATTATCATTATTATTATTATTATTATCGTGTATGTCACTTTCTTCCACTTTTACACATTTGATTTTCTCCTTATGAGAATAAGGTTCCTTTTATATTCAAGATAATAACATCAGGGACTGTCGGAGGTGAGTATATCAACAAAAGACCCACAGTACTATACTCATTGCGATACTTGGGTCACAATTTGATGACATATTGTAACATTCCACATAGATAGAAAAACGACACAAAATTACCCAAAAAAGAAATGGCGTCTAAGGTCAAAACATTTGCCATCGGCCTTTGTAGAGGTGAGGAAGTCGAACTTTCCCTCAATTGGCTTAAAATCTGATTGTTTTTTTTACTAGTATGGATATCAGATATAATATCAGAAGATGAAATATCAATACTATATTGGACCTCGACGTATTGCAAAAGTATTGCCGTAACCATATTTTTTCGCACCTATACCAATCACAGACATTGTCATTAATTATGACAACAGTTTACAGCCCCCTCCAAATGAAACACAAATACATTAATAAAGATAGAGGCAACATAGCTGTGCATGATACTGCTAGATACATTTGGTGAAAATTATAATTCTGTCCTACTTTTTCATACTTTTAAATTCAAGCTACACTTTAATATGATTGACAAATACATTATGCGCTTTTAGCAGAACCCAGATCTAGTACTGTTACTTAGTACTTGAGTAAAACGAGTGGCCAAAATCCGTCTGAATTTATTAAAAGATGACTCACGTCCACGATGAGAAAGTCCAGCCAGCACCAGTAGTTGGTGAAATATTTCTTAAAGCCGTAGGCGATCCACTTGAGGAACATCTCCAGCACGAAGATGTAGGAAAAGACCTTGTCGGCGTACTCCAGCACCACTTTAATGACCTTCCTCTTCTCGATGTAGATGTCTTCAAAAGCCTGAGGAGTCGTCAAAATTAGAACAGCTGGAACATATCAGCGAGAATATGAATCACTAAATTGAGTAAAAATATCTAATCAATCATTTAGATTAAACCATCATTTTAAAAATGGTACCAATTACACATATATCACGTATACCACATAGAAATGTTCATTAACATGATCCTCAACTCAGGCTTCATAAAAATCTGCTTCTTAAAGAATATATACATCGTTGGGCCAGTGTACCACGACCGTACCAGAGCTCCGCTGCTGAGCAGGATCATGAAGATGATGAAGGTCTCGAACCAGCTGTGTTCCACGATCTGGTAACAGGTCTTTCTTAACCTCCACCAGGCCTGGCCCAGACCATGACTGATGTCCACTTCACAACACTGACAGTGTCGGATGCAAACTAGTGGGGAAGCGTAATCCTCAGTGAACCGAATGAAAGCAGAGTCAATTATTAGAGTTTAACAGCCGAAATACACACATTCAGGGAAGCATTCTTCTGGCTCCATGCAGTCTACGGCCATGACAGACAAGGTGTCCAACTCCTCCCCAGCCTTCCGCAGGTCCACCGTGCTGCCTTCAGACAAGCTGACCTTCTCCTAGGAAAGAATTGTAAATTAGTTTATTCACTTTTTAACATGAGCTAACTTAAGTCTTTCAGTCCTGCATGTTTATACGGTCATGAGTCCAGATGTGCCGTATGCTCCCCCCCTCCTCACCCCCCACCCACAGCTGCGGCATTTTCCAGCCGGATTTATTCCACTAAAACAAGCTCACCTACATGCAGCCTCTTCAATCTCTCCTAAGCCTTAATAGAATTCTGACGAGATTTCCGGCTGTTGTTAGAGCAACATATTTAACAAGGTTTAAGGGACAAAGGTGACGCGTCAATCCTAAGCTTATTCAGGAGGAAACGAGTGAACAACCTGTACACATGCTGGACCGAGCTTAGCGGTCTATACGTGTAACAGTTTCTATTTCATTTAAAGAGGACACATTTTATTATGTTCATTTTAAACGTTGTGAACCTTTAGTCCAGGGTTGCAGGTCAAACAAAATGTATATTTTCCTAACAATTTTCCTTTCATTCTTTGAGGCCCGAATTCTCTTAATTATCTCAGTGTTTATCCTTCTTTAAGAAACAAATGACTTTCCTTCAAAATCAGTTTTACTGTTGATGTTGACAACCCTTATCTTATCTTAAAGACTGGCATCTTTATCAACCATATCAACATGAAAATTAATCTTATTTGATTTAGTTCCAACCGTCCTGTGGGACACAAAAAAATGATGTGACAGGGCCAGATTTGGCCCCCGATTTTTCTACACATGTGCTTTAGTGAATCAAAATAACATGGAAGAGGAAGAATACACAACCATAAGATCATTGACTTGTTTCATTACATTCTTTTTTTGCTTTTCGGTTAAATCTTGTTGGAATGCACTTTATTTATTTTAAATTTATTTGAAACCTGCCTTAAAATTATTTCATCAAAAAGATCAATGCATCAGAGGAAAGTACATGATAGTTCTCTGCACACAAACAAATTAAAGATCACTCTGGATAATTACCTCCGCCAAGGAGTTCAAGTGGTCGTCTGTATGAGCTTAAGGTGGTTAATCATATTTAATTAACAATTGCTAGAGAGAAGTCTAATAATTATTTTACTGTTCATGTGATGTTCTCTCTTCTTGCTAGAAAGAAAACTTGTGTGACATTAAACTAACTCTGATCTCTGTTCTTTATTTAAGTCAGACCCCTAACTTGCCTGTTTGTAGTTGGAATATAACAAAAAAATATTATAATTATTTATTTATTTAATATGATTTGGCCTCTAACTCTACTGCCTCTTGCTGTTACATTTAGCTGATTGAATAAATGCTAAGAAAGCAGCACATTTCGGATAAAATGAGCATTTGGTTATAACATTAAAGAAAATATTGGTGTAGATGGACTTCTGTGAAATACACTCCTCTAACTTCTCCATACAAATCCAAAATAAATATTAAAATATCATTCCAATAGTTTCAAATTGTCCTTAATCAAAAAATATTTAGGTTTAGGTTTGAGTTGAATAAAGCTATCTTATATTAAATGTATGACTAGATCGTCTAGTTCTTCTCAGGTGCAACTCTCAGAATGTTTTAGTGTATGTGTTGCAACTTTGGCTTGAGCTGACACAAAATCATACATTCATTAGTTCTGTTTATTGTCTTTAAATTAGTTTTCTTTTGTCCCTGTCATGGCTGAATGCTTTTTATAATTTTTGTTTCCCCTTTTGGCTGAAGCTGGTGTGGAGGAGGAGGAATGAAAGTGGAAGTGTGATCACCAGAACTGCCTGGTTATGCTCAGCTGTGAATTTAATCTTCTCTGCAGGGACAAGCTCTGCATCTGGCCCTGTTGCTGTCGTCCTGCCAAAGAGTGCAACAGCAAAACACCCCTGTCGAGGGACGATTGAAGAAATGTATTCTTTAAAATAAGGACCAATTAAAATAGAATCCAGCACTTTTGTGTCCACTATAAGCAAATGTAATTTAAGGCTTTTAAAGTAAAGTGGTTTTCTCATAAATATCTCAGTAGAAGAAACATCTACATCATACGAAGCTGTGTCCAGTTTCAAGTTACTCCACATAGTTTACCTTGTTTGTCTAACGGATTACCAGATTATTTATCCAACAAGTCTACTGATCCACATCCTCCGCAACCATGTGGCCTGATTAACTTTATAGGGATTAAAGCTAAGACACCAAAACCTTGTCTATTTGTTCTGAGGATTCCAGTGACAAAAAGAGCTTAAAAAAGCATCTGCACTAACTAAAGCTTTGATTTTTTTTATCATCTGAAAATGTCCTGAATGACTTTCACTCAGGTTCACCTCACCTGAACCCTCCACATTAATACCAATAATCCCATCTCATCACTACTCATCGTCGCTCCAGCCTTCAGGCACGTCATCTATCGTCTTATCTCTGATCCAGAGGCTGACCTCTGGACCTTTTAACGCAAAACATGAAGAGTAAGAAGAAGAAGACAAAGACGAGGAAGAAGAACATAAAGAGGAAGACAAGGAGAAGAAGATAATGGTGAAAAAGAAAGAGAAGTAGTAGATGAAGAAAAAAGGATACAGAGACAGAGATGAAGACAGAGACGGAGGCAGAGACGAGGACAAAGATGAAGATGGAAGTAAAGATAAAGATGAAGATGAAGATGAAGATGAAGATGAAGATGAAGATGAAGATGGAGATGTAGATGAAGATGAAGATGAAGATGAAGATGAAGATGAAGATGAAGAAGAAGATGAAGATGAAGATGAAGATGAAGATGAAGATGAAGATGAAGATGGAAGTAAAGATAAAGATGAAGATGAAGATGAAGATGGAAGTAAAGATAAAGATGAAGATGAAGATGAAGATGAAGATGGAGATGGAGATGGAGATGGAGATGGAGATGGAGATGGAGATGGAGATGGAGATGGAGATGGAGATGGAGATGGAGATGGAGATGAAGATGGAAGTAAAGATGAAGATGGAAGTAAAGATAAAGATGAAGATGAAGATGAAGATGAAGATGAAGATGAAGATGGAGATAGAGATGAAGATGAAGATGAAGAAGAAGATGAAGATGAAGATGAAGATGAAGATGAAGATGAAGATGAAGATGAAGATGAAGATGAAGATGGAAGTAAAGATAAAGATGAAGATGAAGATGGAAGTAAAGATGAAGATGAAGATGAAGATGAAGATGAAGATGAAGATGAAGATGAAGATGAAGATGAAGATGAAGATGAAGATGGAAGTAAACATAAAGATGAAGATGAAGATGAAGATGAAGATGAAGATGAAGATGAAGACGGAGACGGAGACGGAGACGGAGACGGAGACGGAGACGGAGACGGAGACGGAGACGGAGACGGAGACGGAGACGAAGACGAAGATGAAGACGAAGACGAAGACGAAGTAGGAGACGAAGACGAAGACGAAGAGAAAGAGGAAGATGAAGATGATAAACGTGACATCATGTCCCTTAACGTATGGAATTGTCCTTATATACTATTGTATTTATGTTGTTATTTTGTTATCACAAATTGGGCTA
This sequence comes from Callionymus lyra, assembly GCF_982586985.1. Classification (NCBI taxonomy): domain Eukaryota; kingdom Metazoa; phylum Chordata; class Actinopteri; order Syngnathiformes; family Callionymidae; genus Callionymus; species Callionymus lyra. The sequence goes on from NC_141833.1 coordinate 12,859,466, forward strand.
GGAATCATTTTTGGGTGTTTTTTTTTCTCAAAATAGAAGTGGTCTGATGACATCCCTGTCAGGTCATAGTCATATCTGGTCTCTCTCAAGGAGGGAGGATGCAGGTGAAACATGAGTTGCTTTTGATCGTGTTCTAAAAACTCACTTTTTGGTCCTCCTCCTCTGATGAATCACTGAGGTCGTCCTCATCCAGGAACTCCACATCCGACTCTCCAGGAGCGATGGGAACGATGACGGTGAGGTTGGGGTTGGTCATGTAGCTGTCCCCCTCCGGCACCATGTACTTCTCGCCGTAGCGTCCGTAAATCCCTCCGTTGCTCTCCACATGATTTCCCGCCGGCTTGCCGGACAGCTCCGCCTCCCTGGCCTTCTTGGGATCGCGCCGCAGCAGCCGGTTGAAGAGGTCGGCGACGATCGAGGAGAGCCAGGTGACGCCGGAGTAAATGCGAGCTATGGCCGCCTGAATGTTGTTTAGATCACAGTCTTCGTCCGGAGCCGAGAGGTTGTCACAGCTGAAGGAGCTGAGTAGCAGAGCCAGGAACAGATTCAGCACCTGAAACAGATGCATTTTATTATTTTATTCAATATCTGCTGTAACTAATATTTGAGCTACAGAAGTGCCTTCAGTGATGTAAAGATGGCTACTTTGGCCATTCGTACAACTCCATGTATACGACTGAGAATGTTCAGAGATAGAAAGCAAACATCTGACCCATGTTTGACCTAGAAACTGTTAATGACAACCAGGAATATGATCTGTGTGAAGGACATTATCCTCTCATAACAAGTTGCATTAACTGCCAACCCCCCCCCCCTTATAGTCCTCTATCACCTTCAACTTTTCACCTTTTGAACTTAAAACTCAATAATAGCTCAACTATCAATGCTTTATATCCGATTAGAGTCTAAATGTAATCCTTCCTGTCAAACCCTATAGAATGCTTTGCAATTCAATGCAACCATCTTGACCTTCTTCAGCAAAACACATGAATAATAATGATAATAAAACTTGTAAAGTATGACTTGGAAACAAAAGAAAAAAACTTAACAAACTGGGATTTGTCTTCTTTTAAAGATACAATAATTTTCGTCACATACGGCCTTTTCTACTTCCACTCTAAAGTCAAGTTTCCAAGCATCCGATTCCCAAGTAATCCCTCTACGAGCTTAGAGAGCAGCAGAATCTAACACTTGGGGCAGATGTGTGAGCGCCCCACGTGTCGTCGTGAGTCCGCAAAGTCGCTGCACAAGGATCATCTTTAGCCAGTCGGAGATGGGGAGCAAGAGCGAATGATTAGTGATGCGGCGCCATACGACCTTCTCGCCCCTTAGCATCCTGGGTAATCTTCCGGTGGAAAGAAAAAAAACAGCCTTCCCATTATTCATGTTTAGAGAAGGTTCTGTTGTAACTTTCAAAAAGCTCTTTATCAACGGGAAATGTAACAAAATATTAACAGTAGCGATGTGTTCATGACTAAAACTACTAACAACATGTAATTAAAGTTAACATTTCATTATAGATATGCATTAACTGTAACTGAGGCCATCATTTGTTGCAATAATAACAGCAACTTCAGCAACATCTTTTATTAGTTTATTGCAACAACACATTGCGTTACCAGTAGGTAAACAGCTGTTGGTCATTATGTAATCCACATGGGTCAAACTCAAAGCCCAAATCAGGCACATCAAGCCATTTTGTGTGGACCACAGGGTGGTCTGCTCAAAGTAGATTATGGGTAATTTTGTGTTGAACACATAGGCAAACAAAAGAAAGCCAAACAAAAGTAGTTTGTACGTTTTCCCCGTGTGTCTTGGGTTTACTCCGGGCACTCCGGTTCCCCCCCACCCCCGTCCCCCCGTGATCCCCATATGGGGTTAAGCGGCACGGAAAATGAATAAATAAATGAGCTGTCAGGATGAAAAAAACACAATGTGGCCCATTGAACTTCTGAACAGACCTTAAGGGATGTGTTTCCCTTGAAGTTGATTTCATTAGAAGTCGAAAAAAAGCATGTACAGAAGCGACTGCTGCACATCGGGGTTTAAGCGCAGCTGTGAACTCAGACAATCCATATACAGAACACGGTTTAAAGGTCGTCCAGACATGCTCTGCTGGAAGTCTGCCAATTTGCAGTAGCATGATGTAATAGCTCAGTAAAAGACAATCAAACCCTGGCGGGTGAAAAAACGGCACGTTTTGTCAGTTCAGTGATCGCTCTTGGTCAGGAGCCCATTCTCATGATATAGAATCGACTCGCATGTAATCCCTGCTTACTTTAGTAATCATTTGGATTTTCACAGCAGCCGCAGACTAACATGCAACGTAGTGCATCTTCCTATGGTTGTACATGACAGTATACAACCGTATTGAAGTATTATTAACAAACCCGGGCGATCTTGCTAAAAGAGTAGCTCTCTGATAATCGACTCACCACCAGGTTCCCGATGACCATCACCAACATGAAGACGAGGATGCAGAGAGGCTGACCGGCCACTTCCATGCAGTCCCACATGGTCTCTATCCATTCGCCGCAGAGCACCCGGAACACGATCAGGAAGGAGTGGAAGAAGTCCTTCATGTGCCAGCGAGGGAGCTGACAATCGTGAGAGATCTTGCACACAGAGTCCTGGTAGTTCTTCCCGAACAGCTGCATGCCCACCACGGCGAAGATGAAGACGATGATGGCCAACACCAGCGTGAGGTTCCCCAGGGCACCTACTGAGTTCCCGATGATTTTGATGAGGGTGTTGAGAGTCGGCCAGGACTTCGCCAATTTGAAGACTCGCAGCTGAGAATCGTAGTTATGTCGTAAAGATGTGCTCGGTTTTAAAAAATAAATAATACTAAAAAGTTAGTTACCAGTCGAAAGGAGCGGAGGACGGAGAGCCCCTCAACGTTTGAAAGACCCAACTCCATCAGACTCAGACAGACAATGACGCCATCGAAGATATTCCAGCCCTGTTGGAAGTAGTAGTACGGGTCCAAGGCGATCAGCTTCAGGACCATTTCAGCTGTGAAAATACCAGTGAACACCTAAAGAAATAAAATTTTAAATTACATTAACAATCATTACACAGGCAATGATACAAATTTTGCAGTATTGTTACTTCAGTAACAATGATAAAGTGAGTTTCTTTGAAATAATTGAATCTCAAGAAAAATGGTCAACACACAATAGAGAAGACGACAAAGGAGTACATTTGTATTTTACAATAGAAATAATAAGAACATTTACAAGTTTTTTAGATAAACAAATCTAATATCAACATATTTCTTGACTGTTAAAATAGCGCCGTGATTATTTGCAGGTTAACCCTGGGTCAAGGTGACCTGAAGGCCCGAAAACAAATGTGTTTGTGGTATCCCTTCTGTTGTCTCTGGGTCAAGGTCGCCCAGAAAACAAATGTGTTATCATGATATTTGAGTGTATCTATGTTTTCTTTTTTATTCATCGTAATTAAACTTTTTTCACTCAAAAATTGAAACCCACACAAAGAACAACATCTTTGAAAGCTCTTACCAAGTTGCCCACGGAGAGCATGGTGTTGAATTCCTCTGTCATTGGGTAGTGCTCAAGAGCCATGAAAAGTGTGTTCAGCACGATGCAGATCGTGATGAACAGGTCCAGAAATGGATCCATAACCATGCACTTGACCAACTCTTTCAACCGGAGCCACAGGGGAGAGCAGCTCCAGATCAGATACTTCCTTGCAAAAGTGTACCAGCAGGGGTGACACTTCTGCCGCGACTCCTCCAGCTCTGTGAGGACAAATTATATTTAGGTGAGCTAAAAATTTGTTAGATAATTTTGTTCAAGGCTGACCATCCATTGCTTCGCTGAAGAAGCTGACGGAGCTCAGGCCTCTCTTTCTGTGGACGATCGGAGCTTCTGTTCTCGCCGGGGAAGGATGGAGGAAAGTTCTGGAAGCAGATTCATCAGGATGGGTCGACTTCTGTAAGACAAATGAGAGAAACTATTGAAGTATATCAAAGATCAAATGTTTAAAATGTGTTTATTTAAATAATTGATTGATGAATTCAATAATTTGTATATTATATTATATTATCATATAATTAAATAAAACATTTAAATATTTTCAAATGAATACGCTTGTTTTTAACACACTGTTTTAGATTCTAATTCCAATAATTCCAAAATATTTATATTAAATTCAATATTCTTTAATAAAAAGTCCTTTTAATTCAATAGAATATATAAACTGGTATCATTTCGACCAAAATAGTACCAAGCTACTGGAAATTTTAGCCAATCAGTATTTTGAATTTGAATATGAAATGAGAATCAAACTCTTTGTGTAAAGAAAATTAATTGATTTTGAAAATATTCTACTTTAAATTTTTATTTAAATGATTGAATAAAATAAAAAAAACTACACCTTTTTGAATTAAATTATTTTTTTAAATAGGATCAACACTTCAATTTAAAAAAAATCTAAATAAGTTGAAATGCAAATTAATATTCTGATGTCACTGATGTAGTTCCATAACAAACAGACCATAAAAATGAATCTAATGGTCAGTAATTTATGATCAAGATCGTCTTCATCTTAATTCTCAATATGTTTTTTTTAATTTAAACCTGCATTTGAATCCCCATTCGAACCACCAGACAAGACCTTACTCTGTTGAACATACTGAGCCTCCATCACTCACCGTGTCCTCCTTTATCCTCTCCATGCTGTAAGCAGGTATGGACGCAGGAGTGTGGAGGCTGAAAGCCGTGATACCGTTCTGGTCGAGAGCGATGCTGAGGCGTCCGTTGAGGGTGACGCTGGGGTTGAAGAGCTGCGAGCAGTGGCTCCTCAGGCTCCCGGTCCTCCTCTTCCAGGGAGTCGCGATGGAACTGGCGCGGCTTCTGAACATCTCTCCGTGAATGCTGTTCTCGTCGTCTGCGAAGTCGGCCTCCGAGTTGTGTCGCATCCGGAAGGCGCTGAAGATGCTGTTCTGGCTTCCTCTCCTGGTGCTGAGCGGGTGAGAGGAGAGGGTGGCCAGCAGAGGGTGAGCCGGGATGGGTGACAACGGAGGCTGCGTGACAAGATTCAATCATCAGAACCACTTGAACAATCAAGGGAGGACAACGTGTTTTTTGGGTGACATCCACCATCAGCTCATCTGGTGGGTCAATATCTTCGGCAGCTTCTTCTGCTGTCGCCTCCGACAGAGTCCTGTGAGATCTTCTCCGTCTGCTGCTGCTCCGACGTATGCTTCCGATCTTCTGACAAAAAGGTGATCTCTCAGGGGACAACACGGAGTCCGTCTCCTGCGCTTGTCTTTTCGCCAACTTCACAGAAACAGCAACAAAAACTCAGATCATTCTTTCAAGTGTAAGTTTTTCATCGGTACTCACTCTTTGTTCTCGCCGCAGGTGCTCCATCGCCAGCTGGAATTCCCGCTCCTTCTGCCAAGCTTCCGTGATGGTGGCCTGGTTCTGCTCCTCGTAGGCCATCGCTACCACGGCCAGGATCAGGTTGACCAGGTAGAAGGATCCCAGGAAGATGACCAGCACGAAGAAGATCATGTACGTCTTCCCTGCTGATCTCAGCGTCTGGACGACAACCGTGTGCAACTGATGTTATTGAATATGTCAGGGGTGTCAAACCTAATCTACAAGCGGTCAAAATATTTTAGCAAATGAGCAAAATCTGTATCAAACTATCTATAATAAGTTTTCTCAATCTACCTGGATGACCAGTCTCACTCTAATTTATCTCTTTATATTGGTTGAAATGACTTATCTCGGTTCCTTATCTTATCTTAAACATGGCATCTTTATAGATGAATATATCAACACGAACACCAACCATCCGGTGCCCATATTATTACAGTTGTTTATTTAAGGATTTAATTTTTCCATTTAATATTTTTATTTCTGTCTCTCATTACAACTGCATTTCTAATGAAATTGTATTTATTTAACAAGAAATACCTTTTTAATCAATTGTAATGTCGGTGAAAATAGAAATTGAAAGTAAAAAAAAATGAATCACAACAGTTCAAGTGCATTATGTTGCCTCCTACTAATGTTAATTGCTTAATAATACAGTGGGAAACTGTTGAAATATTTGAAATGGAAATGAATTAAATCACCTGATGGAACAGTTTCTCCCAGTAGTCCTGGGTCATGAGTCGGAACAAAGCAAGAAAAGCCCAGCCGAAGGTATCGAAGCTGGTGTAGCCGTAGTTGGGGTTCCTTCCGACCTTTAGGCAGTCGAATCCGTCTGGACATTTCCTGTTCACGCACAGACATTTAATGGTTAATAAAGTTTATTCAGAGACAGTCGTGAGGGATGAAAAAAAAACAAAAACAGATGACATATAACGGCGGTCCGGTGAGTAACAAAAATCTGCCACATCAAGACGACCTTTGACTCTGGAGGGGAGAGACGAGGGAGGGACGGTAAGTGCATACGCTGTGATCATCACCATGATACCGGCGGGAAAAGGGTATTTGTAAAACCGCCCCGGCACAGGAGTAAAAGGGATTATGCTGCAGCCAGATGGGTTTCAAATTGCGGTTCAAAAATGTCCAGCTCGAATGCTCCACCGCTGATCTTCATTGTCAGCATAGTGGCATTACAGCAAATATTTAAGTCCATCAGCTGAGAACAAGCCATGTCAATCTGAGTGCAGAATAATTTCGTAATGGCAGTGGAACAGCTGGGCGGGAGAGAGAGCTGCTGTGGGAACAGCTGCAGGTCTCGGAGAGAGAGGGAGGCGGGAGGCGGGTGTGTGAGGTCAGCATCTTCTTCCAGTCTGCCTGTTTGCTCCTTTATTGCTCAACTTAAGAGTCCACACATCTGCTCTCTTCTTCAAACAACACAAACAGGAAATGTTTTTGTTTTTTTCACAAAGATAAAACTAAAGTTTGAGAATTCTAGTGACATAAATTAGATATTTTTGCAGCGTCACTGTGGATTGGTTTGTTACATTTAGTTGATTATTTTATCTTAGTTCAAATAGATTCTTAAATACTATATTATTGTACCCGCATTTTTTACTAGCAATAAATTATGGATGTATATCATTGCCATCATAATATTTAATGAATTTTAACATTTTAAGTATTGAAACTTTGAATGTAAAAAAAATATTTTTGCAGTGAAGCATTGAATATATACTTAAATGATTGAATTCAATCATTTGTATATTGAATTGGTTGAATTTCTTTTAATATAGTTTTAAAAATAATATTTTCAAAATTAATATTAATTTCTCTCAAATAGAGTTTGACAACAAAAAAAATCTATAATATTAAAATCCTAGTGTTTTAAATTCAATATAAAAATATCAAAAGAGTACAGAGAGACTCAATCAAAAATTCAGCCAATCACACGAGGATAGTTGACAACGATGTACTTTTTTTTTTTATACAGTAGGACTATTGTTTATATAAAAATTTCATATTGAATTTAAAAAGCGATGCATTCAAATATATATTTTTTCAATCATGGTATTACAATATAGATTTGTCATATTCATTTTGAAAATACTTAAAATAATTGTTGAATTATTCATTAGAATCAACCTTTCAATGTACAATTATTCCAAAAATTAATTCAATGATTTAAAAATCATTGAATTAATTGGATTTGGCACTGTTCACAAGATATTCTTTATAATATAATAAAGGTATTTGGTTCTCTTATATACAAAGCTATGGCAGGATCCTATAGTTCAACACCAGACTAAATACATACTGAAGACTTCTGACTTAATGATTGTACAACCAAAATAGCTGCACAGTTGTCATGAGACATCTCCTGCAATAACAAAACCACTCTAATGCAAGATGCAACGCTGGTCCCCACGGAAAAAAACCCTGGAGATTAGAGAAGCATCTGCAAAGAGAACCTGCTTCACCCTGGGATCAGGTTCGTGTCGACCACCACAGCATCTTGAATCAGGATCAAGGATCATGTCTGATTCTTCACTTTTGACTGTATTTTAATACACATGCAAAACTGAAATGATAAATACTGGATTGGTGTATCTCTCTGGGTCACAAGGGAGGTGTGGTGAATAGGTCAACCATCTTAAAATGAGACATCAAAGGCTAAGAGCTTTTTGCCTCTTTTTAATTTAAACATTTCAATTTTTTTTTTGTATCTTTAATTTTCAGCCATAAAAATCTCACTTATTAATTTAAGACTTTTTTTTTTTTTACTCTAATCTTGTTTTTTAAATCAGAAGAAGTTGTTGCATGCGTTTACTCCGGTTTCCTCCCACAGTCCAAAAACATACAGACGTTGATTGGGAACTTGTCCATAGGAATGAGTGTGTGTGTGAATGGTTGTCTGTGACGGACTTGCATCCTGTCCAGGGTGTCCACCGCCTCTCGCGAGTCTGGGATAGGCTCCATACAATAAATATAAATATAAATATAAATATAAATATAAATATAAATATAAATATAAATATAAATATAAATATAAATATAAATATAAATATAAATATAAATATTAATATAAACATAAATATAAATATAAATATAAATATAAATATAAATATAAATATAAATATAAATATAAATATAAATATAAATAATAGTTATGTAATATGATTAATAGAAGAAAAAAATATATATATATATATTGTAATTCATTAAGTATAACTTGTTTATTTAAAAAAAATGTGTTGGCAGTCCGGAAGAATGCTGGACGTTTTACCATCATTCACTGTAAAGGTCAAGGAGTAAGAAGCGAGCGTGACAATAAAGCGAGAAGGAAGGGAGGAGGGTCCGACTGTCTGTAAATTAATCCCTAACGTACATAATCTGTACTGTACAATCCTTAAGAATCAGCTGGTGCGGAAGAATGACTCTTTTATCACACTTGACGACCATCCAGGCTAAAAATATCATATGAAAGTGTGTTTTTGTGTGGCGCTGTGTGCCTGTTTGTGTGCGTGTGTGCGCGCATGTGTTTGTGTCATCGTAACGCATCCAAAGGTTTAATTTGGAAATCTACTCAGGGATTACTTGTTGGAATTCACTCAAAAGATTAAGCATCCTCTATGTTTCACGTCCTCCATCCTGACCTGCTTAATAACTTCTCCACAGCCGGCCCCGCAAAGTTTCATGTGAAACCCACACATGTGGTTTTTAACCATTTTGTCTATAGAGACATATGTGTGAATGTGAGGTTGGTTTTGATTTTTAACCCTTTGTGATGCATTTTTGGATCTTAGTTAGCAAAAAACATTTCTAATTTTGAAATGTTACATTTTCTTTTTTTTCAGCATTTCATTATTTTTTTTAACAAATGCAAAAATAATAATTTCTATATTTAAAGGTTTCATTCATTTAGGGTTTTTTATATTTATATTTAACTCGAATTATAGAATTATAGTATATTTTCAAAATTAATTAATGTATTTTACACATGTAGCTTTATACCCTATTGACTATTTCAAAAACTTTCCAAATTCAATATTTTGATTTTTATGTTCAAAATAAAAAATATGTTATATTGCCACCAGACAATATATAAACGAAAAGACTAGGAATTTAATAAATACCGTATTGTACTTTAGAAATTCTATTTTTGAGTTATTGGAATTAGAAAATCAAAATATTAAAAAAGATAAGTCAATACTTAACCCTTGTGTTATCTCAGGGTCAAGGTGACCCAGAGGCCCGTAAACAAATGTGTTTGTGGTATCCCCAAAAACAACATCAGGGATACAAACACATTTGTTTTCAGTGGGCCTTTGGGTCACCTTGAACCTGAGATAACACAAGAGTTAAAGAAAATGTACTCATTTTGAAAATATTCAATAAATTCCATATTGATGGAAAAAACAACAATAAAGTTCCAATAAAAAAACATAATACCAACATATTAATGTAAAATCCAACCAATATTCTGATGGCTCTGATACACTTCCATACACTGACACTCAAGTCACTGACATGTGCATAAAGGAAAGAGAGCTGGTTTGATCTTCTGGATGGATTCTCTCACGCTACATTGACTTCCCTTGAAAAGAGTCATTCATCTATTTATTCCCCGATAGAATATATGCTTTTACCACGGAGCTTAACAAAAAGAGTGCTTCTATATTTATCATACCGTTGACTTGATCACAATCCTGATAAATTTAATCACTTACCCTGCGTCGCTTCCATATCCACATATTAAGGCATCCTTCGCTCCCTCGATTTTATAAAAGTTATCTAGAACAGATGGAACAGTAGATTAATATGTGATTAGATTATGGAAAAGCTGTTCTTTCATCCTCACCTTCACTGCCGAGGAATTCTTCCGGAGAACTCCAGCTTCTGTTGTTGCAGATAAAAGTAGAGTTTGGGACGTAGGAGGAGTTGACACAGTGTGCGATGCTGCGGATGCATTTCTGCCGAAGGAGGCCCATGAAGAGCTGCAGGCCGATGAGGGCGAACACGCTGAGACAGAAGACGGTGAGGATCATCACGTCGGCCAGCTTCCTCACCGACTGGATCAGGGCCCCGACGATCGTCTTCAGACCTGGACCAGAGACAAGAGTAGATGTAGCGCTTCGCTTTTGCCAAATGCGGTTGTTGAAATCAGCAAAACTTTACCTGGGATGACTGAGATGGTTTTTAGGGCACGTAGGACTCTGAAGGTTCTCAGGGCGGAGACATTTCCCAGGTCTACGAATTCTGTGACATAGCTGTAAATCAAAATGTATGATTAAGAAACAATGCAGATACTTTAATATTTCATTTCTCTAAACCATTTGAATGTATTTATGTGGCCCACAGGAGTTCAAAGATCATGTTTCTAATATCCATTACTAGTCTTTAAATATGAGAAGAGAGTTTTTCTTTTAGCACTTTGTTCCTCCACTTTTGTCACTTTTTTCACTATTTATCGCCCCTTTGAAAAATGTAAGTGAACATAAAATGAATATTTGGAAAAACAGTTATTTTGCAAGAGATTCTATTTGTATATGTTTAGATAAAAGTTTCATAAAATAAAATGAAAAAATGGTTAGCGTTACTGTAAGGGTTAGAGTTAGGGTTAGGGTTAGTTTTAGGGTTAGGGTTAGGGTTAGAGTTAGGGTTAGGGTTAGGGTTAGGGGTTAGGGGTAAGGGGTAAGGGAAAGGGTAAGAATTAGGGTTAGGGGTTAGGGGTTGGCCCCGGTCACCTTCAAACGACTGTATCTTTTATTCTATGCGCCTTATAATCTGGTGCGACCTATTTATGTAAACAGTTTTAAAACAGGCCATTCATTGAAGGTGCGCCTTATAATCCAGTGCGCCTAATAGTGCGGAAAATACGGTAAATAAAGCCCAAATAAGATTGTCATTATTACCTGAAAAATAAACTTAATTTTTCTCCATTTTATTGTAACCAGAATAAAACTTTACTTCTTATGTTGTGTCTAATGAGTTGTAAGAAGTCATCATATATTTTGGATTAAAGTTACAGTTGAGAATAGGTTCACAAAAGAACAAGTGGCTCAACCCTTGTGTTTTCTCAGGGTCAGGGCGACCCATAGCCAGAGACAACACAAGGGATACCATGAATGCATTTGTTGTCAGGCATTCAGGTCATCTTGACCCAGAGATAACACAAGAGTTAAACCCAAGGCCATTGAAAAAGGTAAGCATGTATTAAATTCATTCTAAATAAAAGTTCTGTAAACAAAATCAGACGGAATAATTAAAAAAAACGTTTGTTTAAATCAATTGATGTCTTTCTTTGATATATTACCATATAGAATGACTATAAAAATATGCTTTTTCTTTATGTTTGTAAAAAGTGCAAAGGTGTTACTCACGCCATGGAGATGACGCTGAAGTCCAGCCAGTTCCATGGATCTCTGAGGAAGGTGAACTTATCTATGCAGAATCCCCGAGCTAATATCTTGATGGCGGACTCGAAGGTGTAGATCCCAGTAAAAGTGTATCTGAAAGTTTAAGAGCTTATCATGACAGGATTGGGCACAGTCAGAGATGATACAAATGTCAAATAAACTAATAAGAAAAAAGTGCAAAGTGACATTGTTTGACGCTGTTTGATCAATTCCTTAACAATTTCAATGATGCATTTAGACTACATTTGTTAAAGCAAAACAAGGGAGTTTTGGATTAGCCAAAAAATAATCTATTGTTAACTACAACAAAGACTGAACGATATCTTGGAATATTTACATTTTATCGTATCAGACAGATCCCAGTAATGTTGTAGAGAAAAAGTTAGTTGTGATTTTCCAACAACACTCCCATCATGCATTGTTTCTTATCAATATTAGCCTTGTCTGTGAACATACATCTTATTCTCACATATCTAATGACTCTTCAATAAGTCCTGTTTAATGCAACAAACCTCAGTTACCAAAAAACATGGGTCTTACTTTGTCATCAAATTGTTTTTGGGTTGAGGCAGAAAGTGCGTGAGCGTGAAACTTACTCTAGATACTTGGTCCACGTCGGCGGGTCGGACATGGCCATGAAGAAGCAATTGGTCAGAATGGTGAACATGATGAACAGGCTGAACAATGTGGGGTTGGTGTTAAAGAAAGCAATTTTGTGATCGTTGGAAACACAGCAGACAAAGCTCATAATCCTATGGATCATGTCCATTAGTATAAACCACAGATGTGCGTGGCAATGGTATAGAAAATGCAGATTAAAGATCAGAAAAGTCCATTTTCTGTTAAGTGATATTATTTCATCTTAGCATTATTAAAAACAAACAACTGAAACCATATATATTCTCTTAAAACCGGATGTATAGCCATAAGGAAATTATGAATTAATTTTAAAAATCTTACATGGCAGGAATTGCATAAGGTAAATCCTAGAAAATGTACAGTATAACAAAAATCAAGATATTCAAGAAGAAGAGTCGTACAAATGATATCAAAGCTAAAATAGAAGTTTGGACACATTTCTACGTCTTACTTCTTCATACATTGCAATAAAAAGGATATGAATGGACTAAAACTCTTATGGCAATTTTTCTTATGACATGAAATGGACTTATGATGTAAAGTGCAGACGTGGCGCTGAATCTGAAGATGACCTTCCCTTTGTTAAGTACTATAAAAGTCTGCAAAGAAAGTAGAGAAAAGTGGAATTATTGTTCAGAAATATGAGCTGAACAGCAAGGTCACAAGAAATAATTTACAAAATATAACTTTATTTGTCACTACGGACGGGAAATAGTTTAGATATTTACAATCTCCTCCAAGATAGAACTCCACACCCGAGTGAGGAAGAGATTAGAGAACTCCGAAGTGGGCAGAATCTTTCAAAACAGATGTGCTATTTATTTAAATATTTCCACATATTTCATCATTTGATAATCCTGCCATCCAGTAGCACATATACTAAAAACAAAAAAAACAACTTTTAACATCCTGTTTTTATCTTTTCCATAAGCAGACCATTAATGGACGTAAACCTGATCTGAATGCAAATTAAAACTTGCTAATCCCATTTTTGCCTTTGCAAAGGGATCTAAAGGGAGGCTGTCGCTTTAATTTCCGGCGAGTTGTCCTAAAAAGGCGTATGGTGAATTCAGTGAAATCCGCAGCTTAGTTTGGAGAATAGTGCCGTATCATGTCCTCTGATGCTCAACAGCTATCTGTCGATAATTAAACACCAGCTGACATTTATATTGAAGCTGAATACAACACAAATGTACACCAAAACTTACTCTACTGATCTCATTGAACTTCCTCTATGCATCGTATCATCTAACTTAAATATCTGTATTAAATCTTTAGATGGGAAGTTCCTCCGCAGTTAAATTAAATTTTAAATCCTGCAAGATTACAGCAATGACTGAGGACGAGAGGATACTGTCGACTGCAGCAGCTTTTAAAGCTGTTTTTTGGATATATATTGGTTTCAAAACAAATGAAAGCGGTTACGACTTCGTCAAGAGTCATGTGGTCTGTAAATTCTGCAACACCAGAGTCAAGTACTTGGCAATAATAAAAATATATCATTGGTCCTGTCGTATCGAGATATATTGTATTGTTGCCCCTGTTTCGTGATACGTATCTTATCGCCAGATTGTTGCCAATACACAACCCTACTTGAGACATTTGGACAATGCTTTGGTCAAGTTTACAGAAAAAATAAGCCCCTAAATTAGCAAAAGAAGAGTAACATCACATTATATTTTATATTATATTTTTGCTGTTTGTATCCAACCGGTCCGTGACAATTAATGCTGACATCAAATTACTCCAAGGTGGAAAAAAAGTTTGGGAAACCCTTGTTAAGATGATACAAACATTTGAAATGTTAACTGTTGCGTATAACAATAAAACTGATATTGACACAAGTTAAAATTCAAGCCAAAACCTTGCAGCGTTTCACTTTATATTGAATAGTTCTGAGAGACTTATACAGGCTTTTAAAAATCTAAGCTCCAGATCTGAGCACTGTCAGCAATAGAAATGATTTCAGCTAGTTCATCAGTCAAAATGTGGGCTTTTTCGCCACTAATGGTGACAGAAACGAGATGGCAACAATGGATCATCATCAGCATATACACAAGCTATGAAGGACGTTGTGAACATAAGGATGGTGGATTGGGCTTTCTTATAAAGAGGAGAATGTCTGCGGCATAATAGTACATTAAATACAAACACTACTCAAAATACCAACCATTAAAACCTGTTGTATTGTCAGGCAGCATGGCTGGAAAATAAATGCTTTAGACCTTCGATTAACTGTAGTTTTGATTATTTACTTTGACACAGCCATCACTTTTAAACGTTTTAATCTAATTTTACTTTTTATTTATCAAAGTATTAGGAGTAAACCTCATAAATAAACCCAGCGTCAGTTAAAAGATATAATAGTTAAGATTACCTTTTGTGTCTTGGCGTAAAACTGGTCGATGTCTTCCAGTGGTACGCCGACAAGGTCTGTAGGAATGTCGCCGTAGATGCGTGGCAGCTGCTTCCCCGCCTCCAGGTCTGGCCTGGGTTTAGGTGGCTCGGCTTTCTTCTGGGCGTCATGGCAATCCTTGGCGTTCTCGGCCAGCTCCTCCGCAATCCGCTGCTCCAGGGCAGACAAGGATTCGCGAGTGAACCGCCGCAAGCCATCAGGACCGGTTGGTAAAAGCAAGGCTGCCATCTTTTCATCCTGATACACCTGTACTGAAGTTTACTTACAGCTGTGCATGCAAAAGAAGACAGAAAATTATAATCTGACAAATATATAAACTAGATTATATTTACTGTTGTTTGAATTGATAAACTCTTATTTTTTTCTCTTATTTTTCTATTAAACATTTGAAAACAGAGCTAAATAAAATATTTTAAACACATTTATTTCAATGATGTTAAATTAAGTTTATATTCTTAAATATTTCGTTTTTAATAATTATTTAATAGCTCTTCAAATAATATTAAGTAACAGAAAACAAATGTATACAATTATAATAACACTTTGAAGCTTCCCTGTACCTTCATTCAGAAGTAGCATTAGCTTTTAGTTAGCATAGCTTATTTATTTTTTATTTATCTATCTTTAATGAAAATGTATTTTAGTCCCAAGAAAATGACTGAATTGATTTAATCGTAATGACATATTCAATTGTTGTTAAACAAATTTTCCTACATATGAATGTTCAAATATTAGCATGCTAAGATGCTAAATGTAGCTATTAGTAGCTACATGTTGTTTCTCATTCGCTCTCACTGAAATACTACTAAAATAAATAAACTACTATGAGAATATTTAGCAGCTTTTGACACATATTTTGTGAAATACAGAGTATACAATAAAAGGTTTTTTTTAGTACCTGTAAGGAGCAACTGATGTTGGAGGCAAAGGAGCTAGCTTAACCCAGCGAGCGCTGTTAGCTAACCATGTTCAATGATTTATATATTAATATAAATTATATATTATATTAATAATTTTTATAAGGAAAGATTATTTTATTAAAGCAATTTAATAACTAATGTTAGTCATCTTACATGTCTCTGTTGTGTGCAGAAACAGTATTTATTTTACATTTATTTAAAAAAAAATTGTACATAGTAAATAAAACTGGGGTCCAGGAAGCAAGTATGAACCAGTGACCAGTCGCTCTCTGTCCAGCAGTCTATCGAACTAGGTCAGGTCTGAGTCAAAGGATTATGTTCAGTCTCTCAATCTGACCTGAAGTTTTTTTTTTTTTTACCAGCTAATGCCAAGCCACAGATTTGTCAACACTATTTGAATAAGCATTTTTTTTTATTTAAATGTCACGACTAGAACTCGCTGTTGATTTTAACCTCTAGCTGTTATTGACATTTGTCAGCACTGATGTGACCCCAAAAAAAAAACAGGTCATGTTGCTACAACCTTTGATACCAGGCCTGGTTGTTAATTTAAAAAAATACATATCTGAAGTTTAAATTCATTCCATTCTATATGATCGGGGTGAAATCCAAAAGTTAATTCGGTTCCATGTTGATTTCTAATTATATTTAGCTCATGAGGCGACATGTGGGGAAATATATTGATCTGTTACCACAAGTTACGCATGCATGGTTACAAAACATAACATTGTGACCCCGAATCAATAGCTGCTGGGTATTAATTAATAACTGTCAACCAGTTCACACACTTTAACTGTTTATATCAAATAAATTCAACTGTATTTATGATACAAATTGATAAATAAAGACGATAATATTATAAATAAACCAGTTAATTAAATGATTAAATGTTTGAGCTTACTAGCTCTTTTTTTTTGTTAAAAATATGTTTTTTTCTTCTGAATCAACTTTGATCTCACTTCATTCTGCTTCATGTTATTTCAAGTTCTCAGACCACATTTCTTTCTTGGAGAGATGCAGCTAAATCTATATAAATGTATTAAATAAAGATTTGTTTCCCCCCCCTTTTCTTTTTAGACCAATATAGCAACATCACTAACTTGGTGTCTAAACTATCAGTAAAAAACTATACATTTTGACTCAAAATCGATCATAAAAGATAAATAAACAATTCAAATTACTTAATTTAAATTTTAAATACGTCTCTTATTATCATTTCATACTTTCATTATCAAAACATCTTCAGATATTTTAAAAGAAGGGATAGTTCTTTTTTTAGAGATAAATCAGTTAAATCAGTGTTTCATATGTTGTCATGTTTTCTCTCAATGGTTTCGCAGTATTTGGATTTTTATCTATACTTGCAAATATTAGAATCAACATAAATGTTCCATTTTTTATGCTCACATTATTATTAACACACTAACTGAGACAAAGCGTTTGACTTCTCTGGTCCTGAAATGCATTGATCCTCTCACACACTCCAGCCAGACGCTATTTATGTGCCTTCGCTTGATCTGATTATTTGGCACAGGTTGATCTGGGATCAGCTCACGCAGGGAATTCAATACTTTCCGATTTGACATCTGAAAAATTAGGTTAAATTCTGCTCGCAAATCCCGAGGACAGATGCAGAAATATGACTTGTCATGATTTCTGACATCACTCTGTGGGTGAAGGTATTTAGTCTAATACGCGCCTCTGCTCTCACGCAGACATGACTCAGTGAATCCAATGAAGCACCTACACGTTTATATTTAATAAATAAAATAAAAACTCCCGTAACTGGGGCACAATCTAAAATCCTGCTAAACGTGGAAGTCTGTTCTCGACACAGCGGAGGAAAGGCATCTTAGCTGAATGAAATTTAATTACCATAACAGCCAGATGTGATTTCATCATCACTCCAAATAATTATGATAATTACATTCTAAGAGGAGAGAGGATCTGTGGTTTAGTCGAGCGCAAACATGTCGGCTGGAAAAGCGACAGACAACAGACTTTGTTCGTCAAGCTAAGAAGTGGAAAATCATCTTTTTTTTTAACGCCAATATATTTAAATGTCAATTATCATTATCATCAAGACTTGTGATGCTTTGGGAAAGTAAAGTCAGATCTAATAGATTCATGCTTCTGTAGACAAATGTTGACCTCTGACCCCCCAGCTTTTTAATTAATCCTCAAACCCATGACCAACTTTATCATCAGTAGTTTTTATCTTGTGTTATTTCCCGAAGGAGACCTCCTGAGGGATCAATAAAGTTTTACCTTACCTTACCTTATTTGTATAAATGATTAGGGAGTTTATTATTAATATAAAATATTTGATTTGTTATTCCCCCTTTTCTGTACATCTGCTGAAAAATAACCAATACTAGTATTTATTGTTTTTGATACATATATTATTATTATTTATAATGTTTTATATATTATTTGTACATTATTATTTAAAAAAAAAGATTTATTTCCTGTTATTATTTTTAATTTATTATTGTCTTCATTTTTTTTAATTATTTTTTTAATATGTGTACTGTTAGTTCATATATGTGTATGAACTGCTGAAGCAACTAAAATGTCCCCAATGTGGGAGGAAAAAAATCATAAAATGTTATGTTTCAGCAGTTTGTTGTGGTGGAATTACAGAATATTAGAATGAAATGATATGAATGAAATAAAAAGAGGTTAATCAAATCAAATAAATGCAATTAAATAATAGGCAATAAAATAAAATGTGATATATATATATACTGTATATATATATATATATATATACAAATAATGAATAACAAATCAATTGATCGCCATCTGAGCTACATGGCGAGAGGTAAAGGGACACTCTGGAAAGGTCAATGGTCCAGCTAACACAAAAACAAAACCATTCATTAACAACGGCAGACAATCGAGAGTCACCTTGAGTCACTTTGACATCACAAAGGTTCCTTAAAAACACTTTTCATATTGTTCTAAAAAACCAAAGTCACACATTTAAGAGATTTTGTCAACAGTTATTTAATCATTTCTGTCAGAAAATCCACTATTTATTCAATAATTACCACTTTTTTTTAAGCTATATTCATTTAAATAAGTATTCCCAGAGCACAGATGGCATCTTGTTCATTTTAGTGCATTTGCCTTACTTTTTTCTATTATTAGGGGTTTGGGCTTCTCTGGATTTACGAGCTTCAATCCTTAAGAGGTTTATTTTGCTCTTAGGATCCTGGGACAACACAAAATGCGTTTCACTCTGCACCGCACCAAATGCGCTCTGTTGTTTTTTTTAATCACGTCAAAATCAAATTGAAGACAATTTGAACAAGGTTTGTTTAAAAACCTGATTTCATGTCACGTTTCAAGGGGTTTCTTTTTAGTCGGATGTGAAGTGATTTTTCTAAAACCTTTCAATGTGATTGGAACAAGCCTCAGCTTAAACATGTACCGAGGGTATAGATTTATTCAGTTACGTAATCACACAAACTATTGTCTTGACAGCGTTGGTTTTAATTGTCAACGGAAGACTTTGCATTTGTTTTTAGTTGAAAAGTTAAAGCTTAATTGTGTGTTTATACATGATTTAACATGTTATATATATTTTTAAATATATATTTTTTGTTGCTGCTATAGTTCAATTATTTAATTGTTCTTTATATATATTTTTTAAGCTTTTATTAGACATTTTCTTGAATTTAATCCGAACTTTTAAATCACACTTTAGTCACATTAAATCAAAAAATAAATCTGCAAATACATAAACACTGATAAACTTTAATACTTACATATGAATGAGATTCACAGCATAATTCCTCATGTTTAATTCTTCTAGTTTCAGCCGAAGAAACTGCCGGATCACGTGAACAAAATCCATTTTTCCACAGACTTATTCCAACTTTTGACGAACGAAAGCTCCGATTTAAAGTAGATTTCAAAATAAAAAAAATTAAATCTCCTTTCAAAAGAAACTTCTAGAAAATCGCCAGCTGTCTGACAACTTTATTTCAGTACATCTTAAAGCCCAGCACGTATAAGTTTTCTTCTTTCCCTCCATTTGAGTGTCTCTTCCGGACTCATCCCCCAGCGCTGAGGTGTCTGGGGGGAGGAGAGGATGCTGCAGGGAGGAGGGAGGAGGAGAGGATGCTGCGGGGAGGAGGGAGGAGGGAGGATGCTGCTGGACCACAGAGGATTACTGCTGCGATGGACGACCATGTCACTCTCAGATTGACAGAGAAATATGCCGAGAGAAGTGGCGGTCTTCCAATTTCCCAAACACTCTGTGACCTAGATTAAACAAACAACTGCTGTTGTGGCATAAACAGCTCCTTCTGCTGAGAATGGAGAGAACGGAATCCGTTTGAATAGATTTCAAGTTTTCAAGACATTTAAAGGTTGTTATGTCTTG
The DNA here is from genome assembly GCF_982586985.1 of Callionymus lyra. Lineage (NCBI taxonomy): Eukaryota > Metazoa > Chordata > Actinopteri > Syngnathiformes > Callionymidae > Callionymus > Callionymus lyra. Next base: position 12,879,658 of record NC_141833.1, read on the forward strand.
AAATACTAACAGATACGTTAGCAGTTACTCAGTAAATGTCGTATAAAAGTGCGAGCACACTTCGGCGAAACAGTTTTGGACAACCGCGTTAAGATTGGCCAGAGCTGTGAGTTCTAGTAGGGCGACATCTGGTGGTTGATTTAGGGAGCGCGTTTGCATTTCGATTAAAGTGTTCTTTAATGTTGCGTTCCAGGGGATGTCGTAACTTGGCAACCCTTAACACAACACAAAGTGACAATCAAAAGTGACGTCTCCGAGTACAAATAGTAAGAAGCTCCTGTATTGTGTAAAGTTTTAGTTCTGGCGAGCTTCGTCTCCCTAAATGTATTATATTTATAATATATATTTTTAAAATAATACATGCTTATGCGTTCGTATATTATACTCATGTTGCTGGTGGTTCCTTCTCAACTGATTTTTTTTTTTTTAATAAGGATGTTTTAAAAATAATCAAAATATATGTTTAAGAAACTAGCATCGAGGACTCTATTTTCCTCCAATTATTGACATATAAAGTGCCGTAACTTTTGTTGGAATACTAACACATTTATATACAATTATTCAAAAAAAGATTCTAGAAAAAGTTTTTTTTAAGAATCAGTTTTATTATTTTTGAATTATTTAAAGTATTTTTTAACAATACATTTAATTAAATTAAGAAACACGTGTATGAACATTGAAAGGTAGACCACATTTTGATAAAAAGGCTTTATCCAAATGTCGAATAATATATATAGAGCGACACTACTACACTACTTTTAGGCCAAAGGGTTGTTCCTCTCCTGCATTATTATTATTATTTTGTGAAATACATTTACTTAAGTATAATTCTTCTACAAATAGGTTATATTCTAGAAATAAATAAACGAAAATTTAAAAGAAAAACTTAACATTTCCAGTATTTAATTTTATTGTTATTCATAAAATGATTTAAAAGATGTAAAATAAAACAGTTATGAACATGGATGAAATAGATAATGTGTTAGCTAAAATACTAATGGCGAAATACATAACAAAATATTTAATGAATTAAAAAACATTATTATATGGAGTGACATTTCTTAAGAACAAAATGGCTGTTCCTCACTTGCAACTGTTTTAATGATATGTTCATTTTCATGTTGGATGCGTGTGACCCTGTTGTTTTCTTAAAATATTATCATTGATAAGAAATGTGGAGAAAGAAAATCATATTTCTTCAATACATTTCCTGTGTCGTAGTTACGGGACAATTCTTCTGAAAAATATATTTTATTTTAGAAATAAATAAACTCAACCAAATCACTTTAATTATTTTGCACAATATTTACAGTCTTTGCTTTTATTTGTATTTATAAAATACAAATAAATAATAATGAGTGACACTACTATTTCCCGAAAAGGTTTTTCCTCTCTTGCGAATGTTATTTTAATTATGTGTATTATTGGACTTTTGTGATCTTCTGTATTTTTAAATAAATATTTTAATAAATAAGATATGTGGAGAAACGGTATTATTTTTCTTGAAGGTGGACAAACAAAAATATTAAGTATTGCATATTAATCGTCATTATTATGTTGAGAAATAATGTTTTTTACAATGAAAATAACTCTTGATCTCTCTATTGCGTTCGATTTAATAGTCACATGCAAACTAGTGATAACCGAGTGTTGTCATACCAATCATGTCCAATAGATGTCAGTAGTAAACATCAGTGAGGAGTGCTAAAATCCTTCGACCAAAAAGCTCCGAAGAAGAAGAAAAGGGACTGTCAACATGCAAGATGGCCACGCATCACAGGCAAAATGCGGCTGGGCGGAGAAAAGTACAGGTAATTTATTATCGTTGGTCCAATGCTGTACTTATGACAACTACAATACAAAATTGTCCGACGTAATAGTACGTTGTGGTTTTCTGTTAGACACGAATTACCAACAGTTACGAGCAGTTTTCACGTTGACAGCCGTGACTCAAGCCGGCTAACTTGGCTAGCTTTAGCTTAGGTCGTATTTAGCATCGTACCGCTAGCATACTCGTCTAGATCTAACAGGTATTCGGTGGAACTGCGTTGATAGACATGGTTGCCAATGTAAGTAAAGATCCAGCCTTCAGACGTGTCCCCGTTGCGAAGTTTTCTGTCTGTTTGTTAATTTTAGATTTATTCCCGTTTATCCCAGTAGCTTAGCGCCTTGAGACGGGCTCTGTCTAATAGCTGGTCCCCTATTCATTACACGTTTGACTGACGTCTGGCTTATTGTGAATAAAGGTTCAACAAGTGTCAACACTAAAATTGTTGTTTTGGTCTTAGTACGTAAGTGTTTCCTGTCATTGTAGTATTAAGATTCACTCCCTCGCTCGGTGTCGAGTCTTTTGAAAATGTCTCTGCATCAGCTGTAAAGTCAACCTGTCAAAGATCTGGGTGTTTTGGAGTTTAAAACGTATGCCCGGTGGCACCATGTTGCCATCAGGTACTGTAAGAGTGCATTGCGAGCTTTTCTGAATATATTTTTCTGTGGATTAAAGCATCTTATTAAGTTTGATTTTATCTTTTCAATGTGGTGAAATAACGGATTGTTATTATAAACAACCAGGAACTTGTTTTATGGTTCAGTTGGCTTTCATAATGTATTGTAAATCATGTGACTTTTGTTGCTTACAAAGTGTGTATCAAACTGGTATTAGCCTTTCGGCTCACTCTGTGGCCCTGATTCAGACCAACCTTTCCATAAAGCTAGTCTCTACATCGACAACGATTATAGTCCTGATAATAAGTTCATTATATGATGCTGACTTGTTTTCCCTAACCGTCACAACAGTATCAGTGTCAGTGTGAATTTGCATCTCGTGGGATAAATAGAAATGGGTGTATTGTCTCCGCCGCAGGTGTCCTATGTCATTAGAGATGAGGTGGAGAAGTACAACAGGAATGGGGTAAACGCGCTCCAGCTCGACCCTGCTCTCAACCGACTCTTCACTGCAGGACGTGACTCCATTATCCGAATATGGAGTGTCTACCAACACAAAGTACTTTCTTGCTAATCATTTATACAGTATATATATCATATTTACATGGGCAGCTTTCTTTAAATTGTTGTTTTTTTTTGTAGCAGGACCCATACATTGCCTCCATGGAGCACCACACAGACTGGGTTAATGACATAGTTCTCTGCTGCAATGGAAAAACATGTGGGTGGAAACATTTACAAATGTTTTTTCCACAGAAAAGCGACTAAACGGCTGCTATCTGTTTCTAGTGATATCTGCTTCTTCCGACACGACAGTCAAAGTATGGAACGCTCACAAAGGCTTTTGTATGTCGACGTTACGAACACATAAAGACTATGTAAAAGCTCTGGCCTATGCGAAGGACAAGGAGCTGGTGGCATCTGCTGGGCTGGACCGGCAGATATTCCTTTGGGACGTAAATACATTAACAGCACTCACTGCTTCCAACAACACAGTCACTAGTGAGTTTTCTTTTCTATCTCTAAAGTAATTTCCACATACTGCTGTTCTGTATGCTTCTTGAATATATGACTAAACTTGCTTTGTTCTCATGACAGCGTCTTCACTAAGTGGGAACAAGGATTCAATATACAGTCTGGCTATGAACCAGATGGGCACAGTAATTGTATCTGGATCCACAGAAAAGGTTTGTGCTTTAAGTTATTCATATTTTTAAACATAATCGTGCATTTCTAATAATATACTTTAACAGATGCAATATTTAACTACGACTATGTTGACATGACAGTTGATAAAATTCAATTATTACCTTTGTCCACGTGTCAAAACTCATGGCCGTCATGCGGCCGTCATTTTACATGGCCCACCAGGGCTTCCTAAAAATCAAAGTACATTCATTTTCATGTTTATATTGTGATCTATAAAGACATTAGTTTTTGAGATAATATACGGAACAGAAATTAAGGATGTCAGAAAACATGCAGACTTCCAATAAAAGTAAAATCTATGTTGAGGGACATGGATTTGATTGGAATTAGATGCTCCCTGCTGAAGACAGTTTGGTAAATATTAAGTTTTTTCAGCTTGCGCCGAAGAAAATTGTTTTGCCACTCACAAACGAAACAATGAAATTTAAAGGTTCAACACCTCTGTGGGTCTTGATATTGACGTTTGTAGAAGGTTTTTCTTGTAGGGTTTAAATCGGGGTTAAATTACATCTCCTGATAGTAGCTCTTGCGGGCCACGTTAAGGATTTTAGGCCCTTCAGCAGAATAACTAAATTTGTCCCGTTGTCTCAGCTATTAAGCTATTAACTAACAAGAGAATGTAAAATCTAAAATGCAGAATTAAAATTCTAAAACTTTTCAACGTTTTAAGGACGAGATCATGAGCTAAATGAAAAGCACAAGGTGTTGATGCTAGTATTGTATTTTCCTGAAAAAGTTCTCCATACTACGTACTAGATATAGACTTTATACTTCTAAATGTAATAACTCTTGCTATGATGTCATTGTTTGGCCTCAGCTCAGTTTCACATCATCATATGTGGCCCTCTTCCAAAAGCATTTTCACACCCGTATACTACGTTGTTGAATATTTTGAGTTCGACACTCGACTCTTTAGCTTCAATCGTTCAATGTTACTGGATAATGTCAAAGGAGATATCTAGCATCCCTGACATTAAAACAATGTTTTCTTCTTTTAATTAAAGTAGTCAAGTCTCTATATTATTCTTACATTTTTGTCAGATACTGTTATCAATTTCTTTTTTTGAGTATATTTCAGTTGATGTATTCCACTCTTTGTTTTGTGTGGTAAACTTTTCATAGCAAGTTTAAATTCAAAACGGCATTTTGTTCCTTCTCTTCCAATCATCAGGTGACACTCACAAGTCCTTCTGTCACTCTGGTCTTCTAGGTTTTAAGGGTGTGGGATCCACGGACGTGTGCAAAGCTGATGAAGCTCAAAGGTCACACGGACAATGTCAAGTCGCTGCTTTTGAACCGAGACGGCACTCAGGTGTGTGAGCGCTTTTTCCGAACGTGCAGCAGATGCTCACTGTGTTCTCGGTTTAATTTGAAACGTTTGCTCCAGTGCTTGTCAGGAAGTTCAGATGGGACCATCCGTTTGTGGTCACTCGGCCAGCAGAGATGCATCGCCACATACCGGGTGCACGACGAAGGAGTCTGGGCTCTGCAGGTCAACGAAGCCTTCACGCACGTCTACTCCGGAGGCCGAGACAAAAAGATCTACTGCACGGACCTGCGGAACCCGGACATCCGCGTCCTCATCTGCGAGGAGAAAGCCCCAGTTTTGAAGGTGAGTTTCGTTTGTGTCTAGAGGTCGGTTTTGTGATTCAACATTCTGCTGTCCCCTTTGCTTTAGATGGAACTGGACAGATCTGCCGACCCGCCGCCTGCAATCTGGGTCTCCACCACCAAGTCATCTGTTAATAAATGGGTAGGCATGCGTAAGATATTTGACATCAGCTGTGAACTTGTTGTCGTACCAGATATAATCCTCCCATTGATATTGTGTGGATGATTAAACAAGCTTTATCTCCTGATAATCTTCCACTCAGGCTGCTAATGCTGTATCGGAAGAGGGTTAATGTCATTAATGGTTTGGTTTCTCCAGTCTCTGAAAGGAATGCACAACTTCAGATCGTCAGGGGAGTATGACAACGACTGCAGTACCCCTTTAACACCACTGTGCACTCAGCCGGAGCAAGTCATTAAGGGTGAGCGTCTAAAGCTTAAAGCTCTTTATAAATCGCTCCCTTTTTTTTATTTTTTTTATTAAGTGGACTTGTGTGTGTGTGCGCAGGCGGTGCCAGTATTATCCAGTGCCACATTCTGAACGACAAGAGACACATACTCACCAAAGATACCAACAACAATGTAGCTTTTTGGGACGTCCTGAAGGTGAATATATTATTTGTGGCCACAGTTGTGTCTTGAGCTCATGTTTTTTTGTTTTTTTTATTCCAGGCTTGCAAAGGAGAAGACTTGGGCAAAGTGGAGTTTGATGAGGAGATTAAGAAGCGCTTCAAGATGGTTTACGTGCCAAATTGGTTTTCGGTTGATCTGAAAACTGGGGTAAGACTGAGATCATTGGATAACCCTTGGCCCTTTAAAAAAAAAAGTAACGGCATGTTGTCCTCTGGTGCGCGGGTAGATGCTGACCATCACGTTAGACGAGAGCGACTGCTTCGCCGCTTGGGTTTCCGCAAAGGACGCAGGTTTTTCCAGCCCCGACGGATCCGACCCAAAGTGTAAGATCCGATCATGATCTCTGGGTTAATTTTTTTTTAATGAGACACAAAACATTCTTTATGGCCGCAGTGAATCTCGGTGGACTGTTGCTTCAGGCTCTGCTGGAGTTCTGGCCCAGAACCCGCATCAACCCCATGGACGAGGAGGAGAACGAGGTGAACCACGGTAAGAAGACACACGGTACTACATATTCAAATATATTGTAGCAAGCAGATTATTTATTAATATTTATTGGAAGCAGTAATTACTGCACCCACTTTACTTACACGCCTATGTTGCCTTATCAAAAGTAATAAACAGCTGTGATTGGTTGGCTGGGCGGCAAAGCATTGTGGGAGCTGTTCAGGTCACCGTTACTAAGAGGATGGTTGTTTGCAATTTCAAATTAATATTATTTAGTTAAAAAAATTAAGTGGTCATTACTTTGCGGCTTGAGTTTAATGAGGACAATAAACGAGGCACCACTGCGACTGCTCCAGTGGGGATGACTCCTCACTCTTGATTGTCAGCAGTGAACGGGGAGCAGGAGAGCAGGGTCCAGAAGGGAAACGGATATTTCCAGGTGCCGCCCCACACGCCCGTCATCTTCGGAGAGGCAGGAGGAAGAACTCTCTTTAGGTACCCAAGTCCATTTTCACGTCATCACTGCAGATCGACGCCACTATCTTTCTTTCTTGAGATGTATTGAACTGCAACATTTGCTTCTTGAACTTTGTCTCTGCAGGCTGTTATGTCGAGATTCAGGAGGTGAGACTGAGTCGATGCTTCTGAACGAGACGGTTCCCCAGTGGGTTATTGATATAACTGTAGATGTAAGTATTTGTGTTATTTATATGTATATCAGTAATATCACAATATTGGATGGTTGAATTTCAAATTTCAAATCTTGAAAAGTCGCATTTTAATTGAAATAAGGTTGTTTTTTTTTTAATAATTGAATTCAATCATTTCTATGTTGAATTTTATTTTAATTTTTTTATAATTAAAAATATATATATATCAAATTGAATGGCTGTGAAAAAATATTGAATTTATTATTTTTAAGTGTTGGAATAAAATATAAGACTGTAAAAATAATATAATTCAGTAATTTTGAAAACATTGGTAATGTTTTTTAATTTTCACTTCAATATTGAAAATGTTTATTTCAAAAGTTGAATCAAAACTGAGTAAGACTTTTAATATAGAGACGATTTACTTCAAATGATCCCAAAAAAGTACGAAACGCTAAAAAAAAACATTTAAATATTGGGATGACAATGATATACATTCATATAACTGACGTTGTATTAAATGTTTTAATGTATAACATTTATTTTACAGAAAAATATGCCCAAGTTCAACAAAATTCCATTCTACCTCCAGCCACATTCTTCCTCTGGTGCAAAAACTCTCAAGAAGTGAGTGTGTTTTGTGTCTCTGGTGTTGAGAAAGTCCAGACCTAATGTGCCCTTTGGTCGCGTCGCAGGGACCGTCTGTCAGCCAGCGACATGCTCCAGGTGAGGAAAGTAATGGAGCACGTCTACGAGAAGATCATCAACCTGGACAACGAGTCTCAAACCACCAGCTCCTCTGCCAACGACAAACCTGGGGAGCAGGAGAAGGAGGAGGACATGGCCATGCTAGCGGAAGAGAAGATTGAGCTCATGTGTCAAGATCAGGTTAGCTTGTCTCATAATGACTAGGGGTGTGTTTCTGTAAAGAATCTGGTGATGCGTGTCATGCTACAGGGTTGACGAAAGGATTTAGTGTGATATATTGTAAGTAAGTAAGTCATTTTTATTTGAATAGCACTTTTCCAGACCAGGGTCACAAAGCGCTTAAACAATCAAAACAATATTCAATAAAGTATATACTTTAAAGTGCAAGATTAAACTGATAACACAACACGAGTTCCAGATAATCAAGGAAAAGCCTGAACAAATAAAAACGTCTTAAGATGCTTCTTCTGTAAGAACAGAGTTTTATATATATATATATATAAACTGCTTTCATTTGTTTTGAAACCAAAATAAGTCCAAACATCAGGTTTTAAAAGCTGCTGGAGTCGACTGTATCCTCTCGTCCTCAGTCATGACTGGGATACTATTCTCAACACTGATGCAGGATGCAGTGCACGTAATGACTGCCGCCATCTAGCGGCTGGAAATGTAATTGCAACACAATTGAACAGTGCCATGAATATTTGCGTGTTCATTTTAACAAAGAAAACACATTATTTTATTATGTTTACAATTTATTGGAATATAAACCATAACAGAAAATAAAATATGATTTAAAGAATAATAAATATAGTGTATATTTTCTAACAACCCTGTTTATGATTTAAATCAACCCTATATTACCATGTAGAGATTTCAATTCTTCAGCAAAATGAAAGAGAATAGAGTAACCCCAAAAAGTTTCTCCTCTTCACCGTTGATCTAAAATGCTTTTTATTGTCCCACTCCAGGTTCTGGACCCCAACATGGACCTGCGAACAGTCAAACATTTTATCTGGAAGAGCGGTGGGGACTTGACGCTTCACTATCGGCAGAAGTCCACGTGAAACTTTAGATTTTAGCAAGTTAAAAAAAACAAACTCATTTGCCAATCACCACCCACCTCTGACACGTAGTAAATGAACCATCATTGAGAACCCCCCCCCCCCCTCCTAAAAAAACATTGGTGATTGTGTGGCTCTTGGGAGTGTCGTAGGGACGCAGGACGCCACAGCCACGAGACTTCCTGAAGGAACTTCTTTTTTTTTAAGTTTTCAAAGAGTGAACAGCACTGAACTTTTGTTTTTTTTGTTTCCTCACACCGTGTTTTTATTTGGTCTGGTACATTCCCACAATAGTCTTTGTCCCCCCCCCACCCCCCCTCAAACACTCAACAGTCTCTACAGGTTTTGGAGTCCACCTGCTCTCTGGGAACCATCATCCATTCTCATCATAGAACCTTGAAGGAAGCACTTGTCTCTCTCCTTCTTTCCTCTGTCTTTTCTTTTTGTAAATATTTGTATACATTTTTATTTCAGAGCGTTACATTTTTTTTTTTTTTGCTTCAGTTCAACTTTTGTTGTACAGACGTCAGAAGGGCATATACTGTGGATGTTGTATTCTGTAAAACCCCAAATTGCCATTTAATTTAATAGAATTGTTGTTCAACTCATCTTAGCAATCAGGAAACTCGACTATCGTAAAACAGCTCGGGGTCATAAAAACGACGACTCGGCGGAAAAGTGTTTCTAATGTATATTTCATTTAGACGATCATTAATGAATGACTTGAAGACAAGCATCGACCTAGAACATTAAAAATAATAAAGGTGAAACCTGTTTTGGTGCGTCACGATGGACAAAACAAGTATTTTCAATGTTAAATTTTATGGAATTATTTTGCCATTAGGTGAGTGAGCTCCAATTGGCCAAATCAGGATGGGTACCATGATACTGCAATACCCTTGTTGTAATAACCTGTGAAATATGTATATTTTAGGCTTTGAAGAGAATACATTGGAATGGTTTAACAATAAAGAAAATTGCGGGGATTATAAATCTGTTTTGTGTTTGTCAGAGAGTGACGGAGATGAAACTTGAAATTGATGATTGTTTATGCAGGAAATTCATACAAAATGGATTCAAAAATACATTTCCTCGTTTTACACACTGGCACCGGACAAATGTACTTTTCTTTTTCTTACACACATTTGTAAAAATCCAGAAATAGTAACACATTTCATACACAGACTGGGCTGTTGCATAGACCACCAGGAAGATCGCAATTAGAAGCTTTACAAACATGATTATGTCGTTCAACGTGCAGTCAAAAGATTTGATGCATCTCAGCAGTAATGGAAGAACATGGAAATATTGTAGGAACAAAAACCAGCTTGGAAATCCTTAACACCATTTTGGTTGTTTTGTAAAACGCCAACAGGGGGCGCTGACTACGTCATTGCAAAAAAAAAGGCTTAACTGCTTTTTATTTTTACTCCCCTCTAGAGGAAATAGACCAAATAAACGTATTTATATATATTTTTTAAAGAATCAAAATAAAACAAACGACTTTAAAATAGTTGCGATTTAACAACATATAGAAGCTTAAGGAAGGAAGACTTGCACCATCAAGTTCACACTTGAATAAACATCCCTGATTGGTCCATGACCCCAACAGAATGTAGCACCTCTACTCTATATAGCAAAGCGTTGCCTTCTCCAATATGTAGCAGACATTAGGTTGCGAAGAAGTAAAGTGACCCGTACTATCTAAATAAAATAAAACATGTAATGCCTCAAAACTACTTCATTACTTTTTAAACATAAAAAATTATGTTAAAAAATAAGTTCCTAGCGTTTTTCCTACTTTTAGTTTTACAAACTTTGGTACTTTTACGCAGCTTAGAAGTTTTACTCAGATTGCTCTTGTTGCTCCTCGTCAATCTGCCCGTCATCCTGAAGGTCACTGTAGTCAGCAGGAGGCTGGTCCTGGGTCTCCTCTTGTGAGCTTGAAACATCCAACTGTCCTGAACCCAACACAGCCGGGGAGTCGTCGTCGCCCATCGACTCCTCGCCGGCCGGAGCCACATCGTCGGCGTGAGGATTGAGTGTTTCAACAGAGAGTGACGGGGAGTCTGTGTTAGGGCTGGACTCTTGGGCCGACCGTTCCGCTGATGTCAAGAGGTCGGAGGTCTGAGCAGAGATGAGGTCTTCAGCCGCCACTGAACTCAACTCCTGTGAGTCGTTGACTGATGAGAGCATCCCGCTGTCCGACAGCTCCTCTGCACACACAGCAAATATAATATAATATAAGACACAGTGGTCACTTGTTTATTGCGGGGGTTACATTCTGAAAACCCCCCACATTTAACAAATCTGCAAAGTATAAACCATTTAGTTTTTCACTTGTTTAATTTAACATTTATTTGAACTTCCATATTAGGTTCCATTCCTCTCAACAAACCTCTAACGCTGACCTGAGCAGCTACCGTAATGCTTTGCCGCCCAGCCAACCATTTTCAGCTGTGGATCGCTTTTGACATGGCAAATAAGTAGAATTTAAATACAGTATTTTGGTGACCAATCAGCATCACTAAATTATTACTGACATGAGCTTTAAACAATATATTTGAACATGTAGTAACTCATGCAAGAAAGTAAACCATGATATGGCGAAGAACCACCGTTAACCTTGTGTGTACATCGTTTGTATATGAATGTCCATTTAAGCCCTTTTCATTTTTTTTATTTTACTAATCTCTTTTAATTGTCATTATGGAGAAGTCATCTCATATTTGGAGTAACACAAAAATTTGGTGAGAATCTACTTTGCTAATGTTCACAATTAAATCAAATAAGTGTATTTAGATTCACTAACAATGGCTATTTCTCGTAGATCGAGGTTGATTTTCTCTTTTTCTCAAATTGAAAATTTCAACTGACTATTATGTGAAGGTTCAACTCCTTTCTTTTAATTCTGTAAACATTTGGTAAAAACGTACCAATGCCTGAAATGTCAGCGTCCTTCTCTTCATGCATTGCCAGCGCCGTGTTAGTCATATCAATGGAGGAAATGGACAAGTCCAGTCTTTCCATTAGATCACCGGGGTCAGGGTTCATTGTTGCCAACTCAGAATCAGCGAAGCCTGTTGGAAAAAAAAACATGTATTTTATTGTACGAGTTTAATCCAGCAGTAATTATTGCTGGAAATACACATGTAAGGTCTTTTTAATCACCTGGGTCCATGACCCTCTGGATAGTTGGTGGAAGAAGGGGGTCCGGCAGTGCAGACTCCTCCAAGTTTAACGTCTCTTCGGTAGCACTCGTTGGTGCCACAAGAGGAGTCTAAAGGCAGAAAGGTTTAAAGTGCTGCTACAACTGAAGAGTTCTCTGTAAATAATCGCACCTCTGTGTATCCGTGTGATGGAAGCTGTGGGGATTCTTCCTGTAGAGGGATGGAAGGTTCTTCCGTGGGTATGTCAGGAAGAGCTGGGATCCGGTGCAGGTAACCATAGCCAATGCCACAGCCCAAACTGAAATTAAATCAACATTGCATGAGCAAATTAGATTTCCAGATGTAACCCAGCATCAACACTCACCTGCCCTCTCCTCCCCAGGCTCCATTAGGTGTGACGAAAACTTCCCTGCAGGCGTTGACGAGTGTGTTGTACACCAGCAGCTTGAGTTGCTTCCCTTCATGGGCCTCGATGAGTGAAAAGAAGTCTTCTGACTGAATATTGAGAGAAATCGTTTTAGACGGTTAAAATGCAAAATAAATTGAATATTTGCATCTTCTCGGGCAAATAATATTTCCCAGTTCTGTATACAAGATGTGCTGTGTTTAATATGTAAAAAGGAAATCCTCACATCTTGCAACACCTGATCAGCTCCAACGATGAAGTCAGTGTGAGTATGAAGTCCAGCCAGTGCAGCAGGTGAACTGGGCTCAACATCCTGAAGAAGAAAAATCACTTGAATTAGTAAAGTAATTAGAAAGTAATTTATTTTATAATATGTGACAAATGGAAACGGCAAAAAAAAAATAAAACCTCACCAGTACATGCCAGACATTCTCGTTGGCGCCCTGATAGCTGCAAAAGCGAACACTGGCTCCAAGAAGACCTTGACCTCCCCACATATTACTGGGCACGACCTCCAGCTCTCTGACTCGCATGGATTTGGTGCTCAACACTTCAACCCTCACATTCTTCTCCACGTTGGCCTTCAGGATCTCCTTCAGCAGATCGTTTTCTTCATTCTGTCACACAGACATGTTCATATATATAAACATTTAAACGGATTCTGCTTACTTACATAACTATGCCTGATTAAACCATCGATTTCTGAATCAAATTCAATCTTAGTTTTGTAAAGAAATGAACAGATTTCAATCATTAATTTGATTTGATTTGAATTTTCCCCCAAAAACATACATTAGTGATGCTGTTTATTACCACAATAGTAGTGACAAAAGAACACAATTCCCTACTGCTATCATGTTATTTCACAGTATTTGATTTGGTTCACATTGTTATAGTTAAAGTTCAGCTTTATAGATTGATAGATAAAACTTTATTGATCCCTCTGGACCACACAAACAAAATTGATACAGTCTACCTAATGATAACGCGACTGGGTTGTCTAAGGTTTGAGTTTTCCTCAGATATTGGTGACATGTTTAAGACATTTTTATTCGTTCAGGCTTTTCCTTGATTTTCTGGAACTCCTTTGTTAGTTTCTGTGATATCTTGACCTTTTAAGTATATATTTTGTTGAGTATTGTTTCGATTGTTTAAGCTCTTTGTGACCCTGGTCTGGAAAATCACTCTATAAGTAAGTAAGTAAGTAATTTTTATTTATATAGCGCTTTTCTAGACCAGGGTCACAAAGCGCTTTAACAATCAAAACAATATTCAATAAAGTATATACTTTAAAGGTCAAGATAAAACTGATAACACAACAGGAGTTCCAGAAAATATAGGAAAAGCCTGAACAAATAAAAAGGTCTTAAGATGTTTCTTGAAGGAGTCAATAGACTCCATCAAGCTCAAAGAGAGAGGAAGATTGTTCCAAAGCTTAGGAGCAACAGCCTGGAAGGATTTCTCTCTTCTGGTCCTGAACCGTGTTCGAGGAACCATCAGTAGATTCTGATCCACAGACCTCAGAGCCCGAGCTGGGGTGTAAGGCTGGATCAGATAAATTACTTACTTACTTACATGCTTGAGAAAATATAAGAAAAACTAAATCGAATCTTTATTGGCAACTTACAAATGTGTTACATTAAAAAAGGTAAAATTATGTAAAACACACAATTACATTAAACTTACAAGTCTTCTGTTGTCCAGTGAAAGAATGAAGTCGAAAAATGGTTCCAGTCCAGATTTTTCAGCAGGTGAATTGGGTTGAATCTGAAAGAAAAATCTCATCATTCTCACGTCATTTTGTAAAGTAACGAGTCTGATCATCTATACATTTATCCGGGAAAGTTAATAAACATTTATCAAAGCGTTGTTTTGGCGGCAGGTGAGCAGCTCTGGCAGGTTTAGCCGGTTAGCATTTATCACCATAAGCTGCCGACACGAACATACACATCAACAAGAACCGAGAATAAATGTTCGCTCCTTACACCGTGGACGTGGTATCCATACGTGCCACCTTCACTGACTTCCGTACTCTGTGATAACCCCATTCTCAGGTCAATTCATAAACATTAAAATGTTAAAATATATGTGTATTTAGGTTTGCAGCAGAGAGGAATCATCACTACAGACGCTCCGCCGCCATCTTGATTACAGTCCAACGTAGTCGATCACTGATGTCATCGAACATTCGCGCGCAAGTTTAAAAAAAATTGCAATTTTTTTTATTATTATTATTATATATGATAAAATCGAAACTCAAGAAATTACAATTGTTTAATAAGAAATTTTAAATATATATATATATAAAAATGTTATAATGTGAAACATTAATATTAATAAAACTAAATTCAACAGCTAAGTTTTACTTGGGTTTAATTAAAAAATGTAACTAAATCCTTTATAAAGGCATCTGATTCTGAATTGATATTTCGCCAGCTTTTTAATCGCTGAAAACTTGATTAAATAATATTTATTTGTTTCTTTAGAGAAAAAATATGTAAAGCCTCATAACACAACACAACAGGATCTTATCTTTATCAACCTTTCATCCTTCCTTATAGTCCTTTACTCTACTTTGATCAATCAAAATGACATAAATACAAGAAACAAATGATAACTGGTTCCTTTGATCTGTTAGGATTGAAAGAACACTTTGGAAAAAGAAGAGTTTTTGTCTTTAATGTTGATTAATCCCTAGTTAACAGATTATCTTTGTTACTCTTGATTAATGAAGATCAAAGGTCAAATTAGGATATATATGTATTTAAAGGGATTAAAGTGATTAAGTCATGGACTTTTTCATGTGAAGGACGTTTTTACACACGAGACAAACAGACAGATATTGACACAAAACTATTGAAAACAAGACACAAGAAAGTTGTGTCATTCTTATCTTAGTTAGTTAGGAATATAAACAAGTGCCGAAAAGGCAACTGAAAATAGTTAGTACTAGGACAAACAGGAATAAACCTGGCTATGAACTTTGAAATAAAATTGTTTTTCTATTATTTAAGATGTGTATATATTTGTCATCAATTGCCATTCAGATCTTGAAATGAAATATTGTTGTTGTGTTCAGATGCATTTACCATAATGGTACATATTAGGTTAGGTAGAACTTTATTAAATTGTTTTTTTTCCAAATTATACACAGCAAATACAGCAATTTTTCATAAAAAAAAGAATCAAAATAAAATAAGAACAAGAACAAAGAGAAATAAAGAGAAAGAACAAGATGATACAATCTAAGTCTAAATATAAAGCTATTACCTACTAAATATAGCCCTGGTTGTATTCAATAGTAAATTATTAGTATATTTTTTGAAGGTTTAGTTATAATATGTCTTTATATGTCTGCAGAAAGCAGAGATTCCACTCCCTCCACCCATATCTGTACTTCTGTTTATTTATATAGTTATTATTATCTTATAAATTATAAGTATTTATTATAGTTGTATTTTATTATTAGTTTTGTCGTGTTCTTTTGAACACGTGTACTGCATGTATTAATAAAACGTGTATGTACGTTTATTTTTTGTGGACCATTTAAATTTCCCCAGTGTGGGATGAACATAGTTTAAATGTAAATGACACTTATGTTTAAATCAATCGATCAATAATATGTCTCGTGGTGACATTTTTATAGGCAACAATAATAACATATTGTTTTATGCAATTGACCAATTGCCGTTAAAAGAAAATTGCACGATTATTTATGTCCTTCAAACCGCCTGCACGCCATTATAATCCGATCTAATCCTAAAGAGATTAATAATAATATCTGAGCAATTTCGGCAATTATCGTTACGACCTTCGTCACGTGACCCGAGCGACGTCGTCGACGGTGTGTATTTCCCGGAAGTGGTCCACGCGGCTCGGCGGCGCACCGGCTCCCCAGAGCAGCAACAGCGGCACCATGGCGTCTCTCTGAGCTTTCTCACATTCTACCTAACCGGCAATCCGTCACCATCTACGCCTTGATCATGGACCTCTGGTCCAGAGGCTTTTCTATGAGCCATCGGAGGTGTCAATAGTGCTCCAGGAGTACGATATTGCTCGACTTTTGGGCAGAATTTTTCACTTACACGCCCGGGGATTTAAACTGGAGCGGCTGCAGAGTTCTCCCTATTTTACCGGTTAGCTGCTACATCGGTACCCGAGAAAGGACACGTCTTGTGTTGGAATAAAAAAAAGAAAAACAAAAAAAAACAAGCAACACTAACAACACGGAGTGACACGGATACTGGAGAGTCTTCTTTCCAGAGAGGACTCGCACCGAAAGCATTCACATTTCTACCGGTAAGAAGAAATCCGAGTTAGCTTCCATGTTTGTTCAGGAGGCTTGCTAAGCTAATGCTAGCTGGCCGGGCGGGCCTTCCCGGCGACCAGTTTATATTTAACGTTTAGCGCATAAAATGGCGTAAATTCGTAAAATAAAACAGTGTATACTATAAAGCCTCGGTTTAACCACATTTACACGGTAAAAGTTGGGATTTATCTCGTGTTCCATCCATGGTCCAGTAATCTCATGGTGGCTAATCTCGGTGCAGGCTCCTGTGAAACATCCTTCGACTGTAGAATCGTGATCGAATGGTGGAACTGAAGCCGTTCTTTCGTCTTTAAAATGGCGTGACGAGATGATGATATCATCCTATGTTATTGTTGATATCATCGTGTATCTGTGCGGTGTCTTTCAGACGTGTGTGTGGGGGTCTAGGGTCCGGGGCCCTGCCTTCTGCGGACGAGGCTCGGGGGCTAACTAACCCTTGCTAACATTGGCCAACAAAACCCCCACTCAAAACTATTCTTTAACGCATTTAATTCATTAAAACCGATGATGAATCGGCGACTATCTGTGGTGGATTTGTTTTGGAAATGTGTCACAAAAGTAGTGTGTTTAATGAAAATAGTACGTTTGGGTCCAAGTACGGAAAGGTTAAACGCAGACTCATTCAGCCACGTAATCTGTGATCGTTGGGACACGTATCTGTAGCGGACTCTTGGTCCACAGATGTCCGCCACAGAAAGACTTCGTGTCAAGCGAGAAAAACTCGAACCCGGGACGAGACACTTTTTTTTTTTCCGACGACTTCATGTTTGCACGTCGTAGTGTCACGGTTGCCGAAAAACAAGCATGGCACCGGCTAACGGCTAACACTAGCCGTGTCAGTGGCTCGGAAAGCGTGACACGTTCGCCCAAAGAAATGTCAAATATTAGCATTTATTTTTCACATCACAAAACCGGTTCGAACTGTGGATTTTTTTTTTTTGTGCGTCGATTGGAGAAAAAAAAAAAAGATGCTCAGGAGCGTTGGACGTGGTAGTCATGCATGCAGTGAACTTTGACCTGGTGGTATCCATTTTCTGAAATTCACTCACAATCCGATTGGAGAAAAAAAAGTTGTCACTCGGTGATGACCTTTTGTGTTGTTGCCACTTTGCTTATGCGTATAATTCTGTTTGTATGTACGAACCTGTTACATTAATATTTAAAACGAACTCCCCCCCCCAAGTAATATGATGCAATCTCAATTTGAGTTGACATCTATTCACAGTAGTCCATCGATTCCAGAAAGCAAATAATATTCTGTGTCTTAAAAATAAATGTACTTTGGTTTCTGTCAACTTGATTCATTAATTTAAAAGTGTTTTCCCATAATGGTCTTGTGTTTGACTGCATTTATGATACTATATAAATTACTTACCATTTTTTCAACTACATTTTCTGCCGTCACTTTTTTATTTTTTAATTAATATTTAATATTTAGTTAATATGACTTAAAACTCAAGTTGATCCATTTCTTTTTACAGAAACATATTTGGCATACAAACACCCAGATAGTAGATGAGCTGATAGGCATGTGAATAAGCTTTTGGGAGGAGGTAGCGTTATCATCCACACTGCTGCAACCACACCCTCTCTGTGTGGAGCCACATTGAAAAGCTAATGTACGTTCCCGGGGCCTAACTGTAATGTTAATTTGAGCGCTGACTCTCCAGCGTTTAACAAGAGATGCCCAGAGCGAATTTTACCTGAGATCTTCTCAAGCCTTTCACCAAGTTGACAACATTTCTCTGTTTCTCAAAAAGGCTGGCATCCCAAAGCCACCCTGATGCAGACCTACAAAAGAACGTGAAATGAACAAACCACCTCAGCCCATCACAGGACCCACCTCTGTCCCCAACCCTGCCCCCTCCCCCGGATTGACCCAGGTGAAACTGTCATGACGCTCTTTTATTTATATGTTAATAGACTGTCTGTATACTCAAGCCTGCTCTCCTCCTCAGGCCGCGTACGGACCTGGACAACCCCAGTCTCTTGTCTTTGCCACTCCCCCACCTCCACAAATGAATTCTGCACCGCAGCCAAGACAGGTTTGTGTCAAACATGTATTTGCTTGCAACATATGTCAAGATATTTTAACATTGCCCTTGGATAACGAGTCATTCGAACCCACATTGTGTCTAGAATTTTCTCCTGCTCTAGAAATGTTGAAATGTGCACGTGTGTGTTTTCTCCTGCTTTTTGCACACTTTGATTATCAATCTCGGCCTCTATTCTCTCTCTTCTGCTACCCTCTCAGTTTGCTGCTGGCCCCCGTACTTTACACCAACAGGTACTAACCCTCACTCAAATATTTGTATTTTGAATAGTTTGCTTATATCAATATTAAACACCGGCAGGGCAGGTCCACCCTTCAAATGCACATTTGTCTTTGAAAATAATCATTTTTTATTCACACTATATTCCAGGACGTGCTTTATTTGTTCTTCTTTTTTTAATTATAATTATTGTCAGATGTGGGAATTTACTATCAGATTCTACCTTTTCATCTTCATGAATAATTCAACCCAAGTGCTGAAATTGAAGTGCAGACCCTCATCAAGAATGTCATCATCATTTATAATTAACTATCTTGTCAAACTAGATCTAAGAAAGATAGGAAAAGTATTATTTAAATGTAATGCCACGTTTCTTTTATCTCCATTACGAAACTTGATAATGAGGTGAATTAATTGCGTTGTGTCGCTCCACACTACTCATTTCACATCACTATCAAACTGGTTTTTCGTCTCAGACTGCATGTCATATGCTCTCGGTACATTGCTTGCACTGTCTGCTGTTCTCATTTCCACCTTAACCTCACTCCTCTCTTGCTTTCTGCTCATTTGTTGTGCGGCTGAAGGGTGGATACAGAGCCTTGCAGGTAACAGATCTTCTTTGCCACTCCCCCTTGACTGAATATTTATAAGATAGCAATTCAGAACAAATCACACTCTAGGGGAACTTTTTGTCTCCGGCTGAAGGTAGGAGTGTGTTTGTCACACACATTCAGTGGAAAGAAGAGCTTACTCTATTTAAAAAGCGAGACATACAAGTTGATATGTGGCTTTAACTGTGATATTTATGTGGTTGTTTTTCTTTTTTTTGTTTTTGATCCCCCAGGGCTTCTATGCCAACCGCCCCACAATGCCCTCAAGTGCTCCAAGAGTTCAGACGAGTAGCGGCCCTCGAGCTGTCGGACCCACTCATGTCTACCCTTCGAGCTCCCAGATGATGATGATTTCCCAGCAGCAGCTCTCCTTTGCTGGATCACCCCAAGGCTACTTCATTCCCCCGGGGCAGGTCGGTGCACGTATTACTCATACCCTCAACAGGTTTTTTAGTCATATTCTCAAGATGTTTTGGTTTCACTTAATAAACCAGTTATGCTTCAATGAAATTCTTGTATGAAATGATATGACTTCAACCATAGATTTCAGTCAGAATCTACTTTTAAGTTTCTCCAGAACTTCAGCTCCCCCACTGTGGTTATTCAGGTATTCTTTCAGTTGCCCGGTTCATTATGCGAGTCTCACAGATGTCAAGGAGTCTAGTGATAATGACCAGGTGTGGTTACAACCCCCGCTTTAATGCTATGCGGAGTAAAGGCAAACGACTGGGCAGGAACTTACAAACATGACGCCCGGCCTTGGAGATGAAATGAATGTGAAACCAAATCTGTCTGCTAAAAGAAGGCCGATTTTGTGAAGTGAAAAGAAACTTAACACACACTTGTAGTGAGCCTACCTTTGTTTAAACTCTCTCTTTGAAACAATATTTCTATTTCTTTATTTTTAAGAGACATACTTTTGTCTGTTTCCCATAAATGTCTTTTCTTTTAAGTGAAAACGAAATCATTGTCAAAGTTGCTGATAACGTACACTTTGTAGACCCACTTGTTCAATTTTGTCCATGTAGTACCGACCACCGTACATGGCACCAACGCAACAGTATCCCGTCACCAGTGGGACCACAGGCTTCTATCCTGGGACCAGCCCTGCAGAATACCAAGCATACGGTAAAGTCAAAATCTCATCTCTAGCGTGCATTTTGATATTCCTGTGGTTCAGCTTTTACCTACGTTGCACCTTCTTTCTCATAACGTAACATTTTCTATGTTGATTTGCCTGAAGTGTTGTGTGGTGAAGCTCGTGGCTAAGATGTAGTTTTTGTAACGTTGGTTCAAGTAGCATCCAAACCCTGCTTACAGGTTCCATAAAATGGTGATTTTTTTTTATTTTTATTGGTCATATGCTTGACACTTCCACACATAAACTCGTCATGATAGCAGATTTTCTGCAGACACCGGCAAACCTCTTTTCTTTTTAATAAAGAAAACATGAGTAGATCTCCAACAATCACTGTCATGTAAGCCATTAAGAAAGCAAATGATACAATGAAGTCTTATTGTGAACACATTTCATGGGACCTCTTAACACCCAGCTTCTTTAAGTCCCTTCAATAACTCTGCATCTGTCTCTTCCTGTCCTTGAACTCTTCACTCCCTCACCCCTTTTCTCCTTTCGCTGCGTTGGTTCAGAGCCCTCTCTTGCTGCGAGGGAGAGGCGGGGCGGTGGGGGGAGAGGGGGCGGTCGTGAGAACGGCCGCCTCGCTCTCCACGGAGCTCCTCTCACCTCCCAGCGCTACCCTGGTGAGTAGTGTGTGCTTTGTGAGGTTTGCGGCGGGCTTCTGTCTCCCTGTTGTTGTGGTTCCATTTCATTACTCCTTCCATGTGAAAAGTAAGGTCATTGGAATTGGTTGGTTAACATCTGAAGGCGTTTGTTCTGGTATTCTGAAATGAATCTTGTTGATCTTGATTGAACCAGAGGTCAAGAAGTCAGTACGTTAATCCACACATGGTAACTTGATTTACCTGATCTAATGATCAATGCTTACTAAACACTTCCAATCCCTTTATTTTTATATTTTTTTTGTCACTTATTTAAAAAACAAAGAAAACAATGGGCATGCTTTGATCTCCAGTACAACCCTTTCATTATGACACCACTGCAAACTTGTTGAATTTCTTTTTTCTAAGCAGGAACGTTTTTACTTTGTAGTTCCAGTTTTGGGATATGTTGGATATCATTTGGGTTAACTTAAGTTTTCATTTGTTTTTAGTACCGTTACATTTTGGAATTTCTTCACTCTCAGGATTGTTCCAGTAAATCGATAAACTGTGGAATGACTCGAATCACTGCCTTCTTTCATTAATTTATTTTTTCCAATCCGACTTTGGGGGCTTCTCATGGTTTTGAGTGGTTGGTGCTTTCCACCTTTTCTGTTGCTCCACATCCACCAAGACAAGGTGCACAAATCATTGCTCATGCTGTCGATATTTATTTTTTTCCCTTTCACAGCCGGTGCATACTATCCCGCCCAGCCCCAGTTCTCCCCATCGGTCCAGCCCACCCCGGTCATGATCAACCCAGCTCAACAACAACAGCAGCAAGCTCCACCTCCTCAGCAACCGCCCGCACAGCCACAAGGCCCGATAAAAAGAGAACGCAAACCGGTAGTGTGTTGCAACAAAAGAACAGTGGACCTCTTCTCTGAGGTCAAAAAAAATCAATGGGATGAAATGTGTATTGTTTTTCGTTTTTTTTGTCCCAGTGTCGAACTTTCCTTTTCTCTCCAAAATAACAAAAGTATTGCAGCTATTGATGAGCATTGTTACAGTAGTGAAATGCTTGTCAGGCCTAATATTTCAGGAGTCAGATCCTGAAAATTCTATCCAGTAGTCGGATAAAACATATTTAAGTTTGAGAGCTGCAAAACAATGAGGAAACATTCCTAAAAGTAGTTTTCTTTGATTGATGGAACGTTTTATTTCACAACACAAATGGGAAAAATAACATACTTACAGAATATAACTTGAAAGTATTTTATCAATTTAAGAAAGGAAGCCTAAATATTGCTTAATACTGACGTTATTTCTTTTGGATTGTGAAACAGATCAGAATACGAGACCCCAACCAGGGAGGGCGGGACATCACAGAGGAGATAATGTCGGGTGGACGATCCAGTTCAACACCAACTCCCCCACAGGTGAGTTTCACTGTGGGACTATTCCGGGTGTCTCTCGCTGAGGGAGGATTGTCGGAAAGGGACTTCGACTTGGATGTGACACAATGATCTTGACGGTGGTGCAACTTGTTCTTGATACCAACCCTCCATTTCAGACCTCCATAAACGATGCAAGTCTTCCACAAACAAATGGAGAGGTTATCCAGCCTGTGGTTGCAAACAGAGGTTTGTGTTATTTTTATTTAATATGATTTCTTGTTTTCACATACTGTGTTTAAAGTGAATTTAAAATTTCAGATGACGGTGAGGAGTCCTCTGCGAGCATTGAAACACCCCCACCCACTCTGGCACACCCAGAGCCTCCGTGTGAAGCCAAACCGGAGATGAACTGCCAGGACACGCTGCCTGAAGTAGACACTGCAGTACAATCTGATGGCACTCCTCCGTCGGCTGAGATTCTGCCCGTAACTGTTAAGGAGCCGGAGTTTGTTGAGTCTATAGTCCCAGCCGAAGTCGCATCTGAGGCACCACTAGATGTGGCAGCAGAACCAGAGGATGTTGAACTCGCAGACACCGTAGACGCTCCCGTTGCACCATCAGCTACAGAGGTCCCACCGGAGAAACCAATAGAGGTCGCCCCCGCAGAAGAGACGACGCCTGAAGAGAAAGTAGAAAAAACAGAGAAGATTGAAACGGTCAAAGCGGAGCCCGATGCTGTCAAAGAACCTGAGGATGAGGTCGAAACAACAGTTACGCCAGAGACGCTGGACACGACGCCAGCAGAAACCAACGTGTCCGAGAGTGCTGTGGAGGAACCGGCGCCGCCGACCCAGAGTGTGCCGGACGAACCTGAACCCAAACCAACTGAAACGGCTGAACCTCCACTCTCCAACGGTATTCCTCAGGATTTGGAGACGGAAGACCTAGTCAGTGATGCCACGCCTGACGAAAAGCCAGCCTCTCCACCACCTCAGGAACCTGAACCTGTAACGAAAACGGCCCCTCTAGTCCAGGAGTTGAAGGTGGAGAAGAAACCGACCGACACAGAGGGAAACAAAAAAAGTGAGCAGGCCCCTTCTGCCGCTGCTACCTCCTCAACACAGGAATCTACTATGCAAGGTAAATAACTCTGTTTTAACAGATGTCTGACTAAAGGAAAACTTGTTTATATATATCTTCTTTTTTTTTCCTGAAGCTGCTACATCTGTGCCAAAGAAGAGGAGAAACATGAAAGAGATCAACAAAAAAGAGGCCATTGGAGACCTTTTGGATGCCTTCACTGAGGTGAATGTCCAACAAGTTGTCTACTCATTCACACATGTTTGCCCTCAGCTAATATGGTATTGTCTTACTTCTGCAGCAACCAGAAGTAAAGCCAGCCCCTGAACCTGTACCTACTCAAGCCGAACCCATTCCCGTTGCTCCAGCTGAACCTCCGGCCGAGGTTGTAGATGAGACCTGGGAGGAGCAGGAGGACAAGCTGAACGCAGAACCTGATAAACTGGCAGCTGAATCAAACGACAAGAAAGAAGGTGAGTTTTGATAACAACCATTTATTGTTTTTGACTGCGACATGTCTATCTATTCAGCTTTTTAAATTGACTGTGGTGATCATTAATGCTTGTAATTCGTGCTCGGGTAATCCAAAACTTGTTGATTCTTACTTTATTCATGTTGACAAATTATAGAACAGTGGAAGCCACTCAGCGCCGAAGATAAGAAGCGGTACGACCGGGACTTCCTTCTCGGCTTCCAGTTCAGTAGCGCCAGTATAAATAAGCCAGAAGGCCTGCCAGTCATCAGTGATGTTGTCTTGGACAAGGTATGTAATCGAGTGTCTCTAGGCCCTCATCAGTTTGTCAACTGGCTGACCAAAACATTTGTGCATCTTTAGATAAACAAGACACCAATGCGACCTGTCGACCCATCGCGGCTCATAAACGTGGGTCCCGATTTCACTCCCTCGTATTTGGGAAACCTCGGGAGCAGATCAGTGACTGGACCAAGAGGACCAGTAAGTGTTTTCTACTTTATTTTGGGAGACTGAAATGCCTTCGTGCTGGTGTTGAGGCGCTAACGTGACTCACTATTGCGTCTTCCAGCCTCCCGGCCCACGGCGCTCGCAGCAGGGCCAGCGTAAGGAGCCGAGGAAAATCATCATAAGCAGCATGTCGCTTAGCGACGAGGTGCAGCTGAAGAAGGCGGAGCACGCTTGGAAGCCCACTGTCAAAAAGGCACGAGTGGGGCCTGGTGCTGAGGAACCTGAAGAAACGGATGACCCAGAAGCTGCCAAAACTCAGGAAGTGTTCAAACGCCTGCGAAGTATCCTCAACAAACTCACGCCGCAGAAGTTCCAGGATCTAATAAAACAAGTGTTGGAGCTGCCGATCGACACCGAGGAGAGGTTGAAGGGAGCGATCGACCTCATCTTTGAAAAAGCCATCTCGGAACCCAACTTCTCTGTGGCCTATGCCAACATGTGCCGCTGTCTTATGGGGGTGAGTGACGCACACCTTTTCTTCATCTCTGCTCCAGTCCCTACTTGACCTTTGAGCCACGCGTCTGTACCACTGATGTGGCATTATGATAGTGAGGAACTGATGGAGCATTTTCTTTCATCAGTCTTAAAATCCTCACGATCACTGGCTGGTGTTCACGCTTATCTTTTCCTTTCTTCAGATCAAAGTTCCAAATGTCGACGCACCAGGAGAGTTTGTGAACTTCCGCAAGCTGCTTCTCAACCGCTGCCAGAAAGAGTTTGAGAAGGATCAGGACGATGATGAAATCTTCGAGAGGAAGCAGAAGGAGTTGGAGGCAGCTAAAGAGGTAAACAATCCCTTCACCTTGATGGTTTTGTTTTGACACATCTGCTCTAATCTCCACTTGTATTTTTCTCCCAGGACGAGGAGCGTGAGCGTCTGAGGGTGGAGCTGAAGGACAGCAGGGACCAGGCCAGACGTCGGTCTTTGGGAAACATCAAGTTCATCGGAGAGCTCTTCAAGCTGAAAATGCTCACAGAGGCCATCATGCACGACTGTGTAGTCAAACTACTGAAGAACCATGATGAGGAATCATTAGAATGTCTGTGCAGACTTCTGTCCACCATCGGTAAAGACCTGGACTTCGAGAAGGCCAAGGTAAACAAATAATACTTTAACAAACGTCACTGAAAGCTGGATTTGGTCATTCGAACACTTTATTCTTCTTTTCTAGCCTCGAATGGATCAGTACTTCAACCAGATGGACAAGATCATCAAGGAGAGAAAGACATCGTCAAGAATACGATTCATGCTCCAGGATGTCTTGGACCTTAGAAAAGTGAGGATCAATCAATGTTTTTTTTTTAACTTTTCTTCTTTTTGTATTATTGTGAGAGATGAAACGTTTGTTTTGAACTAATTTAAAGTTGTGATAGATCCTATATTGTCATTTATTTCTTTTTGTTACTAAAATTATGGCCTGACATTTGTTTAAATAAAAAAAAATACATCTTTTTAGAATTTCAAGTATGGTGAATTGCAATCAACTTAATTGGACACTAGGTGGCAGTAGCTTTCTGGAACTCACTTACCGACCTGCTGCAGCTCACACAGGGTTAAGAGACATACAATTTTCCAATTTCCCTATTTAGTCAAAGACTTGTGAAACAGAAATACTGTATCTGTCGTGGTCCAATCAGATGTTTACATTTTCCTCTGACATCAGTTTTACTGTAATTGGAAGTCTCTGTTTAATCACATGACACATCTGGCTAAGAGGAATTATGTTTAGTCATATTTTTTTGTAACCAGTACTTTAAGCCAACTTTATTTTAAATTGTATCTTGAAAGAAGATGATTCCCTTTTTTTTAGTGTTCATCAATTAATGCTACGCCCTATTTCTTCCGTAGTGCAACTGGGTTCCCCGAAGAGCTGACCAGGGACCTAAAACCATCGACCAGATCCACAAGGATGCTGAGATGGAAGAGCACAGGGAGCAGGCCAAGGTCCAGCAGGCGATGATGTCGAGAGGTGGAGACAACAGAGAACGAGGAGGTGGTGGTGGAGGAGGAGGCGGCGGCGGCAGGATGGATCGAAATATGGGGGGCAGAGGACCACACTCGCAAGGAGGTCAAAGAAGCCAGCCTCAGGATGAGGGATGGAACACAGTACCCATCTCCAAGCATAGACCAATCGACACCAATCGCCTTAGCAAGATCACAAAGGTACTTGACAACATTTTATCAAATTACTATAGAAGCTGGAATAATCCCATGTCTTTCGTCTAGCCTGGTGCTCTGGACTTGAACAATCAACTCTTGGCTCCTGGAGGAAAAGGCATGTGGGGCAGCTGGGGCAAAGGAAGCAGTGGAGGATCAGGAGCTAAACCAGCAGGTGGAGAACAAGGTATGACGACTGGAAACTATTCTCCACTTTCTGCTTCTGAGCGAGTTAACATGTACATTTTTTTTTTCCCCTCAAGACTCCGGCCGCCCTGCGACCAGCACCCTCAACCGCTTCTCTGCCCTCCAGCAGTCTGGGTCTACGATGTCATCCGAGTCGGATCGCAGAGTACCACAGAGGTCAGTAGCCGCTCTAAACCGGTTACTCACAGACGCCACAAGATCAGTTTTGACAGAACCCTTTTTTTTTTTCCCCCTTCTTAGGTCCAGCTCGAGCCGGGAGCGCGGCGGCGGCGGCGGCGACAGAGACCGGGAACGCTACGACCGATTTGACCGCGGGATGGGTCGCGACAACCGCAGTGGCAGCCGTGACCAGATCACCAAGCGAAGCTTCAGCAGAGAGACGGAGGAGCGCGGCGGCAGAGGCGGAGACAGCCGGGCCACCAACGAGACGGTGCGCCGGGTGGCCAGCATGACCGACGACCGAGACCGAGGCAGTCGGGATAGAGGGTCCCGGGACAGAGGGAGTCGAGACAGGGGGAGCAGAGATCGGGGAGCCTGGGAAAAGGGTCCCAGCAAAGACGTTCCAGGTAAAAAGTTTTTTTTTTTTTAGTCTATGCTGGGGTGTGTATTGGCATCTGTCAGTACGTTACGCATCACAATACGATTGATTAAAATATATTGTGATACTGTAGGAACTGTAGGTATATTTGGAGTATTCTGGAGAACTTGTTGAAGAATATACAGACCACATGACTCTTGATGAAGTTGTAACTGATTTAATTTATTTTGTAACCAAAAAATTTCCAAAAATCGGCTTTAAAGCTGCTGGTGTCGACTGTATCCTCTCATCCTCAGTCATCGTCAAGATCTCGCACGATTTTGCGCTCCTTTACATGCCAAAAATGTAATGAATGTAATGTTGACAAACACAAAAATGAACAAATGCAGTCAATATTTGCACATTAAATGTGAATATGAAAGGCGGGTGTGTTTTTTAGACACACTTTATTGCAATACAAACCATAAAAGAACTATGATGAAATATAATTTCAACTTCATAAATGTAGAATATTGCAGTATTTAAGAGTGTAAATATTTTCTTACACCCCTAGATGTGAATTTTGGAGGATTTCTTTTTTAATTGAATTTGAAAATGATCACAAAAATGTTGTTTTCAACAGTCAAACGGGAGAGCGCTCCGACTCCTCCACTTGTTGCTAAACCCGCTCTGTCAGAAGAGGAGTTGGAGAAGAAGGCCAACGCCATCATCGAGGAGTACCTGCACTTAAACGACATGAAGGTAAACCAGAGATCTTCCCGCCGTCGCGGGGTTTTGACGTTTCAATGTTGAATAGCGAGTCCAACGGTCGTCTTTCTCTCGTAGGAGGCGATCCAGTGCGTGGCCGAGCTCAACAGTGCCTCCCTGCTCTTCGTGTTCGTGCGGTGCGGCCTGGACTCCACGCTGGAGCGCAGCCCGAGTGCCCGCGAGCGCCTGGGTCTGCTGCTGCACGACCTTGTCAAGGCAGGAACGTTGACCACCGAGCAGTTCTACAAAGCGTGAGCGACGTCGCAGTAGTTCAGTTTTTTTCCCCCTTATGTCCGGTCGTTTATTAAATCTTACCATTTCCCAGGCTACAAGAAACCCTGGAGGTGGCCGAAGACATGGCCATTGACATCCCGCACATCTGGCTCTACCTTGCTGAGGTCATCAGCCCCATGCTCCTTGACGGAGGAATCCCCATGGATCAGCTCTTCAGGTACACTAGCTTGCATGCATTTTCTTTTTCTTTTAAGTCAACTGAAGATGGCCTCCAACCCTTCATAATGTTTCATTGGAATTATAGGAAAGCGAAGATAATCTATGGAAAGGTTTAGGTAAAATACTGGACAAATGGCCTTGAAATTGTAATTGTAACAGCAAAATATAGAAGGATAATTCAGAGTTTAGAAATTAATATATATAAAATATTTTAATTGTTTTTTTTAAACATGAACTTTTACAATTTTAAACAAACTGCATTTTGAGATTTGACTAAGTGAAGCATTCTGGGAAATGAAGTTTCTGAACTCCATTTTCCATAAAACTAATTATTTGATGCATCGTAACTTTTCGTTTTTCTTATTTTCCAAATACTTTTTTGCTGTAACTCAAAATGCGCATTCATGGTTATCATGTTTGTGTAAAATATGTATACATTTTGTATGAATACTTAAAGTTCTAATTTGGATTTAACCCAAATTAAAAAGTTTAATTTTCAAGATGAAACCTTTAAAATTAATCGTTCAATATATTGAAATGTTTTTTTGTGATAATGAGGTATTTTTTTTATTCCGTTTATAAATATTTGGCTAATATTTATGTTGCGTCTGCAGGGAGGTCTCAAAGCCTCTGTTGCCTCTGGAAAAAGCCGATGTGTTGCTGGTTCAAATCCTCAAGTTGCTCTGCAAAGGAATGGTGAGCGTTGACATGGTTTTAAGCATATTTTACCGTCGGATGTTGACGTGTTGGATTCTTCTCCAGACCCCTCAAAAAGTGGGCGCCATGTGGAAAGACGCCGGCCTCAACTGGACCGAGTTCTTGCCCAAGGGCGACGACGTGGCCGAGTTCGTGGCTGCTCAGGTCAGCAGGAGGACGAAGGAACGTCGTCACGTCTTTGTTCTTTGAAATTAAAGTCGATCGTTGCGTTTCAGAAAATGGAGTTCACGACGGGGGAGGTGGAATCCGAGGAGCCTCCGGAGAAGGCGGTTCTGAGTGGAGAGGAGATCGGGAAGCAGCTGGACAGACTACTGCAGGACAAGGCCAACAACCAACGCGTCCGGGACTGGGTGGAGGTGTGCGTCGGTCGACTGAACCACATCAGTGACGCGTATTTCAGAGTCTAACCTTTTTTATTTGTTTCAGGCCAACCTGGATGAGCAGCAAATCAAATCCAACCAGTTCGTCCGAGCACTGATGATGTCCGTCTGTCAGTCTTCAATCATTTGTAGGTTTTTTTTTTTATTTAATTTATTTTGGATCTTCTTTTTTTTTTTCCTCCAAAGATTTAAGTGTTTTATTTCCGTCCCGATCAGGCGATAACCCGTACAAAGTGGACACGCAGCAGATCAAGCAAAGAGCCAGTTTACTGCAGCCGTACCTGCTGGACGAGGAGAAGGAGCTGCAGGCGCTCTACGCCCTCCAGGCTCTCATGGTGCACATGGAGCAGCCAGCGAGTGAGTGCCTGATGTCAATACTGTACTGTAGACACAAAGTCAAAGATATCTGTCGAACCATTCGTAGTAAACGTGTGCCGCGTGTGTCAAACTCCTATATTAAGATGCTAGCATTTTAAAGTTCAAGGTTCCTTGTATGATAAGTTCAAACAAATGGTTTCTAACAGCCGCGCTCAAGTTGAAATGTTGATATAAATCACTGCATGCGCTGAAAGATGAACCGTAATAATACAATGTAAGATATTAAAATATAAATCAATATTTCCATGATTAAAATACAAATTAAAGTGTAGTGCAATAACGCATGTATAGAAATATATAAAAAAGTGCACATAAGGGAATAAGTGGCAAAAAAGAATGTTACTAAAGTAAAGTCCAGTGAGGCTTTTTAGTTGTTGTTTTTTTTTAAATATGACTCTTTGAATTAGAGTAAATCTTGTGTTAAAATAAAGGTATTTGATGAAGGAGATAATCAAGATGGGATCAAGTCTAAAAGAGTGTAAAGAATCTGAAATATAATCCAGACTAGTCAGGAAACGTATTTCAAAAGATTTTGTCGTCCGTGTGTGAATAAGTTTGACGCCACTGACGTAGACGGATGACATTAAGGCTCTAAACATTTCGTTTTAAAAATGTCTTGAAGAGCTTCTACTCATGTTTCTGACGAGGCCGAGATGATTGTATTCACACCTCGTGTCCCGCAGACCTGCTGCGGATGTTCTTCGACGCCCTGTACGACGAGGACGTGATCAAAGAGGACGCCTTCTACAAGTGGGAGACCAGCAAAGACCCGGCGGAACAGACCGGCAAAGGTGTGGCCTTGAAATCGGCGACGGCCTTCTTCTCTTGGCTCCGTGAGGCAGAGGAGGAGTCCGACAAGGAGTGAAACACTGAACCGCCGACCTCCCCTCCCCAAGTCTCCCACCCCTCCACCCCCTCTTCCTTCCTCCCCCAGGCAAAAGCCAGGGTTGTGGACAAGATTGAAATGGACTTTATGAATCCTCAATGAGGATGAATCATTGTTGTTCTTTCGTGTGAGGGATGGACTCAGAAAAACAATCACTTGTGTGTGTGTGTTGGTGTGCGTGCGCGCGTGTGTGTGGCCTCCATCTTTGGCTCACCCACTCCTCCCCCCCCTGTGGCAGCAAGTGTCCTCATGAAATAAACTTGAAAAAACTGCTTCAGTAGGAATCGGCTCGTTGAACCAGGTGTGTCCCACATCACTACCAAACCTTTTTTCACACCAACAGGCTGCTTTTTTTTTCTTTTTTTTTTTTTTTTTAAGTTGTAGCTTTGATGCATCTCCCGAACCACGCCGGCGATCCCGGCCCGCGGCCGACATCCTGGTCCTTCTGAACTGGAGCGAGAACCTAAAAAAAATGCGGCTTCTGTCTTCGTCCCTTCCTTGGAGTGAGCAGCACGACTGAAGTGTTTTTATTAGTGATTCAACGGTGGGGCTTTTAAAGCGGTGGCGGTCTGGAAGAGAGACTCATGGACTCATGTCGGCGGCGTCTACGAGGGGGGTGGTCTTAATGCTTCCTCTAAGCCATCCTCGTCCATCCCCTGTAGACGCCTCGCCGACCTTACCTCTTCTGTGCTGAAGCCTGGAACCTCCACCCTCCCCCCCCCACCCCCTCAATCACTGTTAAAACTTGAAATCTACAGAAAATCGACTTGATATGAAACTATAAAGAAAAACACAGAAATGATCCGAAAGCCTTTTTTCTACTCGGTGGAAACTAATTTCAGGAGCTTTCTGTAAATATATAATAAAAAAAAAAATACTTTTGTTTTTCAGTTTTATTTTTCAGATGAATTGCCGAGTTCATGCAGTGTGACCTTTTCAAAAGAACCCACAGTTGACCCGATGCAGAGAGGCGCTTTAATCCAATGATCAGCCGTTTATTGGAATTCTGTAAATATTTTATTTTTTTTCCTGTTTTGCTTTCTTTATTTAAGAAATTATTGCTTCTTTTGCATCGGAAACTGGAAAGTTGAGGTTATGAACATTGCAAATAAAGGACTTATTAAGTTGCTGTTCTGAGTCCGAGTCTTGTTTCTTCGTGTGTACTTTTGTGTTTTGACATTTTATGATTTTTGAAAATCAAGATCGATAACTTTTTTAGAAGAGGCTTCGCAGAAGAAAACGTAAGCAGTAGAAATGAACCTATAAATGGATCAATATGCTTTTATCTACATCTAAGAAAGTAATATTTATTTATAAAGCGCTTTTCCAGACCAGGGTCACAAAGCACTTAAACAATCAAAACAATACTCAAAAAAGTATATACTTTAAAGATCAAGATAATACTGAGAACAACACAGGAGTTTGAAAACACAAGAAAAGATGGAATGGCTGAAGCAGTTACAGAAACATGCTGGTAATTTTAGAGATTCAACTTTTAGTGTATTTTAGTTTAAACCGTCATGTCAAAATAAACTTTACTTAAACGGAATTTAAGACGGAATTTGAAAACGTAAAGAAAAAAAATCCAATACAACTCTAGAAGCGAAAATAAAATAGTAAAAACGAAGGACTACGTTGTAATAAAAAGTTTACTCAAACATGACTTAATGAAATGAAAATAAAAGAATAATAAAATACAGAAAGAGCTTTCATTATAAATACTGAAACATAAAAACTGTATTTATATAATAATAATTAATACAATTTAAAAGAAAAATCGGTAAATGCAAATCGATTAAACAAGCTTAATAAGTTTAGGAATAAAAAAAACAATGAGTTATGGTCGTATATTTGTTGTTAAATATTTGTAAATGCACAGAGGAGAGTCTACTAAAGGTATGTTTTGATATCCACAAATAAATGTAATTAATTGATTAATTAATTAAACATTCCTAACTTGTATTGTGGTCTGTATAGATGAATGTGTTTTAAAAATCTTTTAATAAGCAAAACAAAAATACATTCGTAAAGCTAAAAAAATGTCCTTTCGTCATTAGTGGGTCATCAATTACACGCAATCTTGTGTCTCATTGGTTGTTAATGCTTGTAGCAACACTGCCCTCTAGTGGCTATGGATGGGTTTGTGCTTTGTGGACCTGAGTAGAATTCAGCAGAATTTTCTGTTTTTGCAAATTTCTTTTTTCTTTTGTTTTTAGTTTATGAAATTAAAAATAATTAAACACATTCATTTCTAAAAAACAAAATACAAGTTACAGATGTATAAATGTAATTGTGTGGATATCAAAACATATTCACGAGACAAATACAAGTATTTTTTATACTCAAATAAGTATATTGCGTGGTTTTGGGCTGCGATGCCTCATAGCGCCACTAGAGGTCTCTGGACTCGACACTAGGAAGTCCTTTAAAAAACGGATCAAACTTCAAGTTCTTTGGATTTTTTTGACGAGTATCTTCATCTAATAACGACACACCTGAGGAACACTTTTGAGAGGAGTGACGGGTCTGAGGGAGGAGAAGGAGGGAGCAGGAGGGAGAAGGAGAGACGCCGCCTCGCGATGACGCTTGACGTCGGGAGACATTTGGAGAGTGAGCCGGAGAAGGTTGAGGAGCAGCGATGATGCAGGGGTCTGGAGGAGGAGGAGGAGGAGGAGGAGGAGGAGCAGGAGGAGCCACACGGAAGCACAGCTGCGGAGCAAAGAGCAACTAATCTGTTGATCGGATTGGAGACACTGGAGCGCTTGACGATGACTTACAGGTAAGGAAGTCTGAAGGTGATGCGGGTCGTGTTGCCCTGGAGACGCCGCTGATGCTGGTGCTGATGCTGCGGTGTCTCCACGCAGGCCCGTGTCCATGTTTTTTTTCTTCTCGAGCCACGACGCGCGTGTTCTTCTCTCCACTGCAGCAAGACCGTGTTGTGTTTCTGATCCACTTGTTGGAGTCTCGGTCCTCCATGTGTCCTCAGATCCGTCTCTGTTGGGATGCTGGATTATATTTGTGTTTGTAACCACTTGTGTGTCTGTCGTGACGTATCCATCAGACTGTTCTCGATAACACGTGTGTTTTTTAGGTTCGACGGGAAATGGATCACGAACAATTGTTCTCAAATAATCGTCATTATTGTGATGAATTGTGTTTCCACAGCATCATTATTTAAGAATATAGGAAGGAAATCACTGAGATTGTGACTTGTTTTTATGACCATGTTGTGAGATCGTTTGTATCGACAATCATGCAGGTGAACGTGGTTATGAAACAGCAAGAACACGTTTAAAATATAAATGAATAACAGTTAAGATGGAACGGATAGTTAAAATAGAATAAGACTAAAATGACCCAATTCAAATCGAAACCACACAAAAATCACATTATCAATTAGGATCGATTGGTCATGTCTATGACAATTTAATACGTTTTTCACTTTTTTTAAACGACATTTTTATTCTTGAAATCCAGTTTAGTTCAGATTTATGTTTATTTGAGTCCATTTTTATTCTCACAATCCAGTTTAGTTCAGTTTTATGTTTATTTTTGTCTATTTTTATTCTCACAATCCAGTTTAGTTCAGTTTTATGTTTATTTTAGTCCATTTTTATTCTCACAATCCACTTTATTTCAGTTTTATGTTTATTTCAGTCCATTTTTATTCTCACAATCCAGTTTAGTTCAGTTTTATGTTTATTTGAGTCCATTTTTATTCTCACAATCCAGTTTAGTTCAGTTTTATGTTTATTTCACTCCATTTTTATTCAAACCTCACATCTTCATGAGGCATTTTTTTCCATGAAATGTTTTCATCTGTTTCAATTCACTTTTTTCTCCACCAAGTACATCACATTGTTTTTGTCTTCGAGGCGAACATTTAAGAGATAAAGTAGATAAAAGAAAAATGGCGGAATGTATTTTTACTTTTACACAAAGCGTTTTTCAACGTGTTTGTGTACAATGCTGTAAGTAAGTAAGTCATTTTTATTTGTATAGCGCTTTTCCAGACCAGGGTCACAAAGCGCTTAAACAATCAAAACAATATTCAATAAAGTATATACTTTAAAGATCAAGATAAAACTGATAACACAACAGGAGTTCCAGAAAATCAGGGAAAAGCCTGAACAAATAAAAATGTCTTAAGATGTTTCTTGAAGGAGTCAGTAGATCATCAAACAGAGAGAGGAAGCTTAGGAGCAACAGTCTGGAAGGATTTCTCTCCTCTGGTCCTTAAGCGTGTTCAGGAACCGTCAGTAGATTCTGATCCACAGACCTCAGAGCCCGAGCTGGGGTGTAAGTCTGTACACCTTTATTCATTTTTATGAACGTTTGGAAAAAATGTAAAAACTAAATGTGCGAAAATACAAATTTTAACCAGGGTCAATAATATAAGAATGGTTACATATTTTAAATATGTTTTAGTATTTTTTTTTATTTTTTATTTTTTTATTTCACATTTATTACAGTACATGTATTGATATGAATAC